>NC_069510.1:52389193-52579193 GCF_027579735.1 Bombina bombina | reverse complement strand
CTGATACACCCAGAGATATCAGCTTGTCACTACCAGCAGATAGGTGTGCTACTGCCAAATGTGAGTATCCGTTTGGTTTTGGTCTATACACACTCTGCAGTGCACCTTGTTTTGGTTGATCTACACATGAGGCGCCCCTCTGTTTTGTGCTTCACTTTATAGTTCTGCCCAGGATCATCTGTGAGGAGGGGAGCAGTCAACCTGACCCTGTGACCTGTGGAGGTCCCCACATACCGTGGACAGTGTACAACACTGACCCCATTTTGAGACTACTATTATATAACTGCATGGTAATAGACAGGAACAGTTGTTTTTATGTAAAAACAATATTTTGCTAATCTTTTCTTTTATACATCATACCATTGTATATATTATTTATTTTATATTATTTTCTGTGCACCCCCACCTTTTGCTGTTTCTATTCAGAATTAAAGTTTCATGATTCAGATAGAGCATGCAATTTTAAGCAACTTTCTAATTTACTCCTATTAGCAAATTTCCTTTGTTTTCTTGGTATCTTTTTTTGAAAAAGCAATAATTTAAGCTTAGGAGCCAGCCCATTTTTGGCTCATCACCCTGGGTAGCGCTACATTTAGACACCAATCAACAAGCGCTACCTAAGTGCTGAGCCAAAAATGGGCCGGCTCCTAAGCTTACATTTTTGCTTTTTCAAATAAAGATACCAAAAGAACAAAGAAATTAGAAAGTTGCTTAACATTGCATGCTCTATGTGAATCATGAAAGTTTCATTTTGACTAGACTATTCCCTTAAAGGGACATAATACTCATATGTTAAATCACTTGAAACTGATGCATTATAACTGTAAAAAGCTGACAGGAAAATATTACCTGAGCATCTCTATGTAAAAAGGAAGATATTTGACCTCACAATTTCCTCAGCTCAGCAGAGTAAGTTCTGTGTAAAAAGTTATACTCAGCTGCAGCCCAGCTGCAGGTAAAAAAAAAATAAAAAAAATGAAGAAATGGACAGCAGCCAATCAGCATCAACAGTGCTGAGGTCATAAACTCTTTTACTGTGATCTCATGAGATTTCACTTAACTCTCATGAGATTTCATTGTAAACTTCCTTACACTGAATAGGGAAATAAGATGAGAGTGCACGAGGCTCATCCCTTCGGCTGTCCCGGGACAGACATACTGATATGCTGCTTAGATGTCCTTTACAATGGGATGTGGCTACTGAGAAACTTTTGAGGTAAAATATCTTTCTTTTTTACATAGAGATGTTCAGGTGATATTTTCTAGTCAGCTTTTTACAACTATACTGCATCACTTTCAAGTGTTTAAACATTTGGGTATTATGGCCCTTTAAGTTAAAAAAAAATATCCTAAAAAGACTGCCATAAACATCGCATTTTGTAGGGCATTGCCCTAAAGTGATTAAGCTCTTTTGCCTTAAAAAAAAATCCTATTCCAAAAAGATGCTCTTAAAAGGGCATCAGTGATATAGTTCTTTTGCTACCCTAAACTGGAAAATAAAAACCTAACGCTAAACCCCAAAGCTTCTACTCACCCAACTTGAATCCTGCTCCTACGCAGGGCCACCACTAGAAATTTTGGGGCCCCTGACTTAACCATTGATCAGGGCCCCCCCCCCCTTTGACATGTGCAATTTTTGACCAAGTGACTAAAATGTATATGCACTTTATTCTTAATTGTCTATTTAAACTTGGAAATGTTGTAAAGGTAGTAACATACACACACACACACACACACACACAGACACACTCATACACTGAAACACACAAACAAACTCACACATAAGGATTTACATATAGACACTCTAGCAGACACGCAAAGAAACACACTCAGACACAGACACCAAACAGACACTCATCACTTGTTTACATTGACCTGACAAGTAATGAGGTAAACTACAGTTTTGTAAAAAAACAAAGAGATTTAGAAAACAAAATATGGAGTTCTGATTATCTTTTTGTAAAGGAAGATGACAACTAAATTATGACAACAGCATGCAGTGGCTGAAAGGAAGGGCCCTGAACTGCCTAAACAATAATTTAAAGGTTAAATAGTGGAGTGGTTACTTCCGGAAAGGTCTTGTTAGTCTTAAAGTCTGTAGAAAGATGTGAATAATTGGTAGTAAGGTCAAAATGTCCTAAAAAGGAACAGACAATGGGGACACACACACAAACTCAAACTTGCACATACACCCAAGGAAACACTGACAGAGACAGCCTCAGAAAACACACAAAGACATATACACACACACACACACAGAGACAACCACATGAAAAACACAGAAAGACATACATACACACACCCTCACTGAGACATCCACAGAAAACACACAAAGACATACACACACCCTCACAGAGACACCCATAGAAAACACAGACATACATACACACAAACACCCTCACAGAAACACCCATAGAAAAAGCTCAAAGACATATGCACACACCCTCACAGACATCCACAGAAAAGACATACACACGGTAACAACCACCCTCACAGAGAGACCCACAGATAAAAAATACATACACATAGAGACACAAACCAAAGTACAAAGACATAAACACATACACCCAAAGAAACACTCACAGGAGGAAACATTTATGCACCTTGCATCCCCTAAATCAACAGTGTGTGACATGCATGATAAAAAAAAATGCAGAAATTAAGAGATCACTTTTAAAGAATCATATTTGTAAATTTGCAAACAAAAATAATTCTGTGAATTCAAAATTGTACATTAATGAGCTGGGTAGATGGCTAGATGAAGAAAAGTACTTTTAAAAGGTTGACATATGTTTGTTTGTTTTTTCCTATTTTCCCCAACCAAGAGCACCACTTCAAATATAGTGTACACATTTTCCCATCTGTCAGCTGTACGTATGGATTTTGAAAATGCTGTACTCTATATGGTCTTGGTGGGATCATAAGCTGTGGTACTCATACCATTAGATCTGGTTAAATGCAGTATTTAGGCTTGTTGGTATGTATTTCAAAACTAAGTCAGCTGTAGTGTAAACTGAACAGTTTTAAGTTAACTTGTCTCATTTCAAACACTGAGCAATCTTAGTCTGAGAGTATAAAATTTTATGCAGATGTAAAAATCTTAGATAAAATGCCTCCTTGCATCTGGAAAGTCCTTGCATAAAGGGGCAGTAAACTGGAATGTAATATATATATATATATATATATATATATATAAAAAAATAATGCATATCTGCCAAAAGGGCATCTACCATTTGTGTATTGAGGAGGAAACATTTCTGCATGGTTTTAAATATAGAATTTCTACAGCATTGTCAAATAATCATAAATACACTGCTGCTAAAAAAAATGTGTTTTTATGGAACCCTAGCCCCACCATACAACTACTACCACACTGAAGTTACAATACAAAATTGCACAAAGAAATAAAAAAACTTTGCTAAGTAAGTCCTATCTCCTCTTCAAATGAAAGTGATCTGCCGTCTGACTCAGGCACACACTGTACAAAGTGCCAAGTCTGTCTTACACTGAGCATAGTGGTTTAGTGCACACTAAGAAATCCTCTCAAAATGCAAATACTTTACTCCATGTAATAACATTTCCCATGCTCAATTAGCACTCTGCTATAGTAGCCACTGGTGGCTGCCAAAATGTAAATTTTTTTTTTTTTTTTTTTAGTTCTTGACTCATGGGGCCCCCCTGGCTCATTGGGCCCCTAACAGGAGTCACCCCTGTCACCCCCTGATGGCGGCCCTGCTCCTACGTGATCAGTTCCAGCAGTGCTCCTCTTCCATCTTCTTCCTCTTTGATCTTCCATCTTCTTCTATTTCTCATCCGATGTTTCTTTCCTTCTTCTGTCAGACGTCCTCTTCATGTGGTCAACACTGCACACTTTGGGGCCAATTTATCATGTGTCTGGCATGTAGCGAATCATGTTCGCTAGACATCGATAAATGCCGTCAGCATAAGCTGTCAGCATTTATGATTGCACAAGCATACCTTGTGAAATGCTTGTGCAATGCCGCTCCCTGCAGATTCGCAGCCAATCGGCCGCAAGCAGGGGGTGTCAGTAGTAAGAGTATGGAGGTTATGTCAAACACCTTTTTGACAGGTACCACGCCCCTTTTTCACACCTTTGACAGGTTGACACGCCCCTTTCTCCTCCCTTAATCCCACCCCTTTTTAATATCAATTTGATATAAAATTGATATAAAAAGGTAATTTTGATATAAAATTGATATAAAATTGATATAAAATTGATATAAAACTGATATAAAATTAATATAAAAAAGTCATTTTATATTAAATTGATATAAAATTGATATAAAACTGATATAGATGATATAAAAAAGGTGATTTTGATATAAAATTGATATAAAAAAGGTGATTTTTGATACAACTGAATTGATATGTATATTTATTAGGATTAAAAGGTTGTAAGAATTGTATTATTGATATTTTGATTTATAAAAGATAAATGTTATTTAATTCTAAAAGTTGTAAATTACACTTTGATATTGTATTCTATTAAGCTTAAGATTTCTCTATAATGTTCAACAGGTTTAATAAGACATGTCAGGACTTGTCTTTTGCCAGAAATGCTACACGGCATGTTAGGACATGTCCTTTACTCAAAACAGACTAATAATATCTCTCACACGTATTTTTAATAAAAAAGTCATTGTCTTTTACTCAAATCAGCATAATAATATCTCTTACACATATTTTTAATAAAAAAAGTATATAAATCAATGTTTTATAAAAATTCGCTGTATACTGCTTAAAGAATGGAGTCTGTTAACAGCGATCGTGGACTTGTATTAAGAGAAATTATATCATAACCCCACAAACCCCGGGTCATTAGGCGGTGTTGAAAGTCTGTACAAAGAATCTAAAAAATATGGATTCAACAGAAAAAAAATTGTTAAATTTTTAAATCAGCAAGATGTTTATACGCTACATAAACCGGTCAGACGTAATTTTGAAAGAAATAAAATATATGCCCCTTCTTTAGATATACAATGGCAAGCTGACCTGGTATCTATGATAGACTACCATAAATATAATGACGGTATAAAGTATATTCTAACCGTTATAGATTGTTTTTCTAAATACGCTTGGGGCGTTGGATTAATAATAAAACTGGACAAGTATCGCAAAGGGATTTGAACAATATTCAAAGATGGGCGTGTACCTATGAAAATACAGACTGACAAAGGCAAAGAATTTTTAAATGGAACCGTACAGAAGTTATTGAAAAAGTTTAAAATTCAACATTTTGTTGCAAACAACTGTGTTAAAGCAGCAATCGTAGAACGATTTAACCGTACTTTAAAGACTAGAATGTGGCGCTATTTTACACATCCAACACACAACAGATATATAAACATATTGAACAAATTAATTCATAGTTATAATAATACATACCACAGAACCATACGGTGTAAACCGGTAGAAGTGACGCAAGAAAACTCACTCGTCTGTCTGGAAAAATATTTACGGTTCCTCACCAAAAACTAAAAAGGTTAAACCTGTTTTAAAAATCGGTGACCACGTCAGGATTTCGAAACATAAGGGCACGTTCACAAAAGGTTATGAGCAAAATTTTACTGATGAAATATTTATAATCGAAGGTGTGAATACAAGAGGATTTAAACCTCTTTACAAACTGAAAGATTTAGCTGATGAGTCGATCGAAGGTAGCTTTTACCCCGAAGAACTTCAAAAAGTGACACAAGATAAAAACCGCATTTACAAAATAGAAAAAATATTAAAACAGAAAAGTTTTAGGAGGAAAAGCAGTACGTTTATGTTAAATGGAAGGGCTATCCGGATAAATTTAACAGCTGGATACTCAAAAGTCAGTTAACCGATATATAGAACAATGGAAGCATCACCATTTTACTTAACGCTGCCTAGCAACGCTTCATACAACATTTTTCCTAAAAACCAGATATCTAGTTTTACAACAAAGTTAGCTAAACCCGTTATATTAAAAGGAGAATGGGAAGTAGCTCTGACGGAGATACAATATCCCCATACGTGGGACACCATAGATGCTGCTGATTCTAGAATAATTGTTACGGCACCAAACAAATTCACTACGCCGGTTAGCCATAAGAAGCTGTTATTATAAAGATATAAGCGATTTAATAAAACCTATCAATGAAAAATGATCATCTCTTCAAACCGGTAACATAGATGTAAAGCTTAAATACGACGAACTAGGAAGAACTGTGCGTATTTTAGGTAACTCCACCATCTCAACCACAGACAGGTTGGCGCATATATTAGGTATTAACAATCAAGGTGTAAAGAATGATGGTGGTAAAATATATTGCGATATAAATGCCGCTTCTACACACTCTTTATCTATACAGACATCATAGAACATCAACGTGTGGGTGACGGATATGTGCCATTACTAAGAACAGTAGAAATTACAGGTGACAATAATGAAATCATCACTCAACGGTACACCAAGCCAGACTACATACCTGTAAACAATCATCATTTTGGACCGTATAACAATTGAAATTAAGAACGATCAGAACAAGAACGTAGGATTTAAATACGGAAAGGCGATCATTAAGCTACACTTTAGGCCGCGCAAGAACAACTTGTACTAAAGAATGGTGGCTGTCAAGGTTTATGGTGACCCGACCGTTTACAGTAATTATTATAGGACACAAGCTGGTAATGGTCTACCGGGTTTTCACGGTAGTTCGTACATGTACGGCCGCGGATTAGGCGGTATATTTCGTAATCTTTTTAGGATGGCTGTCCCACTTTTTCGACGTGGACTAGATATAGTGAAACCGCATATGAAAACAGCGGCACAAGGCATAGCAAAGGATGTTGTGGGGCGTGTTTCAACTGCCGTTATGAATAAAATGAATAGCGGGGCACAAGAGGGGTCTGGTGTTGTTTATATCAGTAACAAGAGAAAACCAAAAAGGAAACGTCGAGTTACTTTTCCGCCAATTTCATCACAATTCATAAGCAAAAAGGTGATACACAGAACCAAAAAGAAACAGAAAACATCAAGACATTCAGTGAATGACATCTTTTAGAAATACTGCGTCAAAATATGGCTTTCATACACAATGGATCATTAGAATGTACCAAATCAGAACTCGACATATTTCGACATACAGTGATTTTTCAATACCCGTTTGTGTCGGCTGTATTTGAAATATGTCGAGTTCTGATTTGGTACATTCTAATGATCCATTGTGTATGAAAGCCATATTTTGACCAGTATTTCTAAAAGATGTCATCCACTGAACGTCTTGATGTTTTCTGTTTCTTTTTGGTTCTGTGTATCACCTTTTTGCTTATGAATTGTGATGAAATTGGCGAAAAGTAACTCGACGTTTCCTTTTTGGTTTTCTCTTGTTACTGATATAAACAACACCAGAGCCCCTCTTGTGCCCCGCTATTCATTTATTCATAACGGCAGTTGATACACGCCCCACAACATCCTTTGCTATGCCTTGTGCCGCTGTTTTCATATGCGGTTTCACTATATCTAGTCCACGTCGAAAAAGTGGGACAGCCATCCTAAAAAGATTACGAAATATACCGCACTAATCCGCGGCGCGTACATGTACGAACTACCGTGAAAACCCGGGTAGGACCATTACCAGCTTGTGTCCTATAATAATTACTGTAAACGAGTCGGGTCACCATAAACCTTGACAGCACACCATTCTTTAGTACAAGTTGTTCTTGCGCGGCCTAAAGTGTAGCTTAATGATCGCCTTTCCGTATTTAAATCCTACGTTCTTGTTCTGATCGTTCTTAATTTCAATTGTTATACGGTCAAAATGATGATTGTTTACAGGTATGTAGTCTGGCTTGGTGTACCGTTGAGTGATGATTTCATTATTGTCACCTGTAATTTCTACTGTTCTTAGTAATGGCACATATCCGTCACCCACACGTTGATGTTCTATGATGTCTGTATAGATAAAGAGTGTGTAGAAGCCGGCATTTATATCGCAATATATTTTACCACCATCATTCTTTACACCTTGATTGTTAATACCCTAATATATGCGCCAACCTGTCTGTGGTTGAGATGGTGGAGTTACCTAAAATACGCACAGTTCTTCCTAGTTCGTCGTATTTAAGCTTTACATTCTATGTTACCGGTTTGAAGAGATGATCATTTTTCATTGATAGGTTTTATTAAATCGCTTATATCTTTATAATAACCAGCTTTTATGGCTAACGGCGTAGTGAAATTGTTTGGTGCCGTAACAATTATTCTAGAATCAGCGGCATCTATGGTGTCCCACGTATGGGATATTGTATCTCCGTCAGAGCTACTTCCCATTCTCCTTTTAATATAACGGGTTTAGCTAACTTTGTTGTAAAACTAGATATCTGGTTTTTAGGAAAAATGTTGTATGAAGCGTTGCTAGGCAGCGTTAAGTAAAATGGTGATTGCTTCCATTGTTCTATATATCGGTTAACTGACTTTTGAGTATCCAGCTGTTAAATTTATCCGGATAGCCCTTCCATTTAACATAAACGTACTGCTTTCTCCTAAAACTTTTCTGTTTTAATATTTTTTCTATTTTGTAAATGCGGTTTTTATCTTGTGTCACTTTTTGAAGTTCTTCGGGGTAAAAAGCTACCTTCGATCGACTCATCAGCTAAATCTTTCAGTTTGTAAAGAGGTTTAAATCCTCTTGTATTCACACCTTCGATTATAAATATTTCATCAGTAAAATTTTGCTCATAACCTTTTGTGAACGTGCCCTTATGTTTCGAAATCCTGACGTGGTCACCGATTTTTAAAACAGGTTTAACCTTTTTAGTTTTTGGTGAGGAACCGTAAATATTTTTTCCAGACGGACGAGTGAGGTTTTCTTGCGTCACTTCTACCGGTTTACACCGTATGGTTCTGTGGTATGTATTATTATAACTATGAATTAATTTGTTCAATATGTTTATATATCTGTGTGTGTTGTGATGTGTAAAATAGCGCCACATTCTAGTCTTTAAAGTACGGTTAAATCGTTCTACGATTGCTGCTTTAACACAGTTGTTTGCAACAAAATGTTGAATTTTTAAACTTTTTCAATAACTTCTGTACGGTTCCATTTAAAAATTCTTTGCCTTTGTCAGTCTGTATTTCATAGGTACACGCCCATCTTTGAATATTGTTTCAAATCCCTTTGCGATACTTGGTCCAGTTTTATTATATAATCCAACGCCCCAAGCGTATTTAGAAAAACAATCTATAACGGTTAGAATTATACTTTATACCGTCATTATATTTATGGTAGTCTATCATAGATACCAGGTCAGCTTGCCATTGTATATCTAAAGAAGGGGCATATATTTTATTTCTTTCAAAATTACGTCTGACCGGTTTATGTAGCGTATAAACATCTTGCTGATTTAAAAATTTAACAATTTTTTTTCTGTTGAATCCATATTTTTTAGATTCTTTGTACAGACTTTCAACACCGCCTAATGACCCGGGGTTTGTGGGGTTATGATATAATTCTCTTATACAAGTCCACGATCGCCGTTAACAGACTCCATTCTTTAAGCAGTATACAGCGAATTTTTATAAACATTGATTTATATACTTTTTTATTAAAAATATGTGTAAGAGATATTATTATGCTGATTTGAGTAAAAGACAATGACTTTTTTTATTAAAAATACGTGTGAGAGATATTATTAGTCTGTTTTGAGTAAAGGACATGTCCTAACATGCCGTGTAGCATTTCTGGCAAAAGACAAGTCCTGACATGTCTTATTAAACCTGTTGAACATTATAGAGAAATCTTAAGCTTAATAGAATACAATATCAAAGTGTAATTTACAACTTTTAGAATTAAATAACATTTATCTTTTATAAATCAAAATATCAATAATACAATTCTTACAACCTTTTAATCCTAATAAATATACATATCAATTCAGTTGTATCAAAATCACCTTTTTTATATCAATTTTATATCAAAATCACCTTTTTTATATCATCTTATATCAGTTTTATATCAATTTTATATCAATTTAATATAAAATGACTTTTTTATATTAATTTTATATCAGTTTTATATCAATTTTATATCAATTTTATATCAATTTTATATCAAAATTACCTTTTTATATCAATTTTATATCAAATTGATATTAAAAAGGGGCGGATTAAGGGAGGAGAAAGGGGCGTGTCAACCTGTCAAAGGTGAGAAAAAGGGCATGGTACCTGTCAACAAGGTGTTTGACATAACCTCCATACTCTTACTACTGGGTGTCAATCAACCTGATCGTATTCGATCGGACTGATTGCTGTCCAACGCTCAGAGGGGGCGGACAAGTTAAGGAGCAGCGGTCTTAAGACCTCTGTGATTACCTTGTATCTAAGCCTCTGCAGACTGCCCCTTATCTCAGTGCTATTTACAGACTTACATTTTAGCCAAATGCTTATGATGAAATAAAGGGAAGGAAGTTTAGTTCTTGAAAACTTGTCTTATATAATTTGTTTTAAAAACGTCATTAACCTCAAAGCTTAAAGGGACAGTAAAGTCAAAATTAAACTTTCATGATACAGACAGAGCTGCAATTTTAAACAACTTTCCAATTTACTTCTGTTATCAAATTTGCTTCATTCTCTTGGTATCTTTTATTAAAGAGTAAAACAAGGAAGGCTCATAAGAGCTCAGGAGCGTGCATGTATCTTTAGTACTCTATTCCAGGAGTGTTTTGCAACATTGTGTCACAAAGCTGCAAACAATCTTGCAAAACACTGCTGCCTTAGAGTACTAAAGACACGTGCACACTCCTGAGCTCATATGAGCCTACTATGTTTTACTCATCAATAAAAGATAACAAAATAACAAAAGAACAAAGTTAATTTGATAATGGAAGTAAATTGGAAAGTTATTTAAAATGACATGCTCTATCCAAATCATGAAAGTTTAATTTTGACTTTGCTGTCCCTTTAATTTGCATAAATATTTAAGTACCAGTAATGAAAACCATTTTTCTTTATTTTGGCCTGCTTTCTAATAATTTAAGTTGGAAAATTGTGTGTGGGGGGTTTCCACTTTTCCACAAAGAAGTTGTAATGCATTGGGCTCCATTTAACAAACTGCGGATGCAGCTTTTGAGCGCTTTGGCTGCAGGGTCTCATATGCAGCCAATAGTTTAAGAAGCAGGCAGTCATAAGAATGTTACCTTCCTAACGTATACACCAGCTCAGAGCTGGAGGTTTGCAATCCCCACAGACTTGCCCGTTTGAGGTGATTGACAGCCCCTGCTCATGAGCAATTGGCAATGCGCCATCTGAGGGCAGCATTGCACAAACAGACGCTTGTGCAAGGTTAAATCATGGGCAAGCATATTCCTGCCTGCTAGTCACAAATCTGGAAGGACATGTTTGTTGTTGTCCTACCCTTATACGTCCAATGCTTTTAAAAAGTAGGCTAGTGTATGGAATGCAGAACCCTTACCCTCCTACATGTTTCACAGTGATTGGTTGCTATGTGCATTTATATCAGATTCTAATTGGCCACAGTAATAGAGATGAGAATTACAACCCTCAAGAGGGTGGGGGGGGGGGGGGGGGGGTCCATAGACTAGATAGCAATGCTTTAAAAAAATTTGGGAACAGATTACAAATGGGGTACAAAATTATTTTTCATGTGGTGTTTGCTAACTGCACACAAAGTAAAAATGTATTGCGGCCCTCAATAGTGCGCCTATTATAAGTTAAAAGTTATCTTTTTGATTGAAAGGCTGGTGTGCGCTAACTTTGGCTATAGCAAATTTAGCGCACACGCTGAAAAGAAAAATTGGTCGATCTCTCGCTAAACCCGACACTGGGCGAGATTACATATGCGGTGCAAGTTTCAGCATAACTGCACATCGGGGAATCACATAAACCCCCGCCGGCATTTCAGAAACTGACGTAAGTCGAATAAACTAGCGATCGCCGTAGCCTTGGGTCCTGGATGAAACTAGAAGAGGTCCCCGCGCTGGAAGAAGATGTCGCTGCCTCCTAGAAGACTTTGCCGCCTGGAAGAGGACCTTCTCTGCTGGCCTTCAGGAACGGTGAGTACCTAATTGGGGGTTAGATTAGGCTTTTTTTTTTTGGGGGGGGGGGTGTGTTTTTTTTTTTAGATTAGGTTTTCTTAGCTGATTGCCTTTTTAAGGGCATAAAAGAGCTGAATTCAATGCCCTTTCAAGGACAATGCCCATACAAATGCTCCTTTAGGGGCAATGGGTAGTTTAGGTTTTTTAGTGTTAGTTTTTTTTTATTTTGGGGGGTTTGGTGGTGGTGGGGGGTTTTTACTGTTAGAGGGGGGACTTAGTATTTTTTACATGTAAAAGAGCTGGTTTACTCTTTTTAAGGGCTATTGGTAGTTTAGTTTAGATTAGGGGGCCTTTTTATTTTGGGGGGGCTTTTTTATTTTTATAGGGATTAGGTTTAATTTTTTCTATTTTTGACCATTTGGTTTATTTTTTTATGTAATGTTCGACTTTTTTATTTTTGTAATTTTAGATTAATTTCATTTAATCTTTTTTTTTTTAAGTAATGTTAGGGTTTTTTATTTTTAATTGTAACTTAGTATTTTTGTATTTAATGTAATTAATAATTTTGCGGGTGTTAGGTTAGGGGGCTTAGTAATTAAATAGTTATTGTTTGTGGGGGGTTGGCGGTTTAGGAGTTAATATCTAATTAGGTTTATTGCGATGTTGGAGATTGGCGATTTAAGTGTTAATATGTATAGCTTAGAGGAGAGAAGGGAAAGAGGTGATATGATAGCAACTTTCAAGTACATTAAAGGGTTTTAGTAAAACTGAGGCTGTGGGTATTTTACATAAAATGGAAAATTCAAGAACAAGGGGTCATGAGCTCAAGCTAAAGGGTAGTAGATTCAGGAGTAATTTGAGGAAGCACTTCTTTACAGAAAGAGTGATTGATTTATGGAATAAACTTCCTCAAGAGGTAGTAGCAACAAACACTGTGGGGGGACTTTAAAAATGCATTGGGACAAGCATAGGGCCTATCCTACGAACTAGATAAGTTTATACTGTTAGGTAAGGTGGGGCAGACTTGCTGGGCCTATGGCTCTTATCTGCCGTCAATATCTATGTTTCTATGTTTCTTAATAGATTTATTAGGTTTATTGCGTTGTGGGGGTTTGGCAGATTAAGGGTTAATATGTTAATTAGATACTTTGCGATATGGGGGTTGGCAAGATTAGGGGTTAATAGGTAGATTGCGATGTGGGGGGATGGCGGATTAGGGGTTAATATGTTTATTAGCTATATTGCGTTAGGTGTTTGTTAATACTTCCAGGGAGTTACGATGCTCACATTTTTCAGCACAAGACTTGTTGCGCCTACCTATGTGTTGCAAGGTGAAAATGGAGTAAAATTTCTCCATTTTTGTCACGTAAATTGTTTCGCTTAATATGTAAAACCGACTTGCAACGCGGTTCTATGTTAGTTTATGGGAGTAAAATTACCGGGCGACGGGTTAAATATACGTGCCGCCGTATATGTGATAGCAATATCCGACTATAAACTGGCAAACGCCGGATTATTTTTTTTGTAAATATATATCAAAACTGTTATATATTATATATATTTTATATTATATATATATATATATATATACACACAGTATATTTATCTTAAAAATAAAAAGAACATTTTTATCTAAGTGAAGAACATAGGAATATCAAGTATTTATGTTCAAAACACATTAAAAAAATATTAAAATAAATAAAAATTATGGGCTAGATTACAAGTGGAGCGTTAATTTACCTTGCGCCTGCAAACTGGCAAATATGTCAATTTGCGGGCACGCTATAATAACCAACCATTGCAATTAGAGCTCAGAAAATTAGATCAGATCTCTGGTTAATTTTCTAAAAGTGCCCTAAATGCCCCCAAAATTTAATATAGTAATCTTTATTAAATAATAAAAAATGGTAGCTAAAAGCAGCGGCTGAGGGGTCTTAGAAAATAAATGGCACTGAAAATAGCGGTCTATGGGAACTGTGTGTTCCCTGTAAATATGAATAAAATGTACATATATATTTAAAATTGCTGCCCATTCGCTGTGCAACTTACCCCCTTCGCTGCGCTAATTCTAATGCCGTGTCTGACGGCATGAGAACAAAGGCATCCATTGAAACCTACAGGGCCGCCATCAGGGGGGTGACAGGGGTGACTCCTGTCAGGGGCCCAATGAGCCAGGGGGGCCCATGAAGCAAGAATTTTTTTAAATTTGGGCAGCCACCAGTGGCTACTACAGCAGAGTGCTAATTGAGCATGGGAAATGTTATTGTAAGGAGTAAAGTATTAGCATTTGAGAGGATTTCTTAGTGTGCACTAAACCACTATGCGCAGTGTGAGACAGACTTGGCACTTTGTACAGTGTGTGCCTGAGTCAGATGGCAGATCACTTTCATTTGCAGAGGAGGTAGACTTACTTAGCAAATGTTTTTTATTTCTTTGTGCAATTTTGGATTGTAACTTCAGTGTGGTAGTAGTTGTTTGGGTGGGGCTAGGGGTCCAAAAAACGACATTTTTTTTAGCAGCAGTGTATTTTATGATTATTTTGACAATGCTGTAGAAATTCTATATTTAAAGACCCTATGCAGAAAAGTTTTCCTCGCTCGAATGCTGCGACAAATGGTAGATGCCGCTTTTGGTAGATATGGCATTATATATATATATATATATATATATATATATATATATATAATATATATATATATATATATATTCTACATTCCAGTTTACTGCCCCTGTATGCAAGGGACGTTTCCAGATTGAGGGAGGCATTTTATCTAAGATTTTTACATCTGCATAAAATGTTATACTCTCTAGACTAAGATGCTCAGTGTTTGAAAAACTGTTCAGTTTACACTACAGCTGACTTATTTTGAAATACATACCAACAGCCTAAATCCTGCATTTAACAGATCTAGATGGTATGAGTACCACGAGCTTATGGTTCTCACCAAGACCATATAGAGTACAGTATTTCAAAATCCAGTAAGTACAGCTGACAGCTGGGAAAATTTGTACACTATATTTGAAGTGGTGCTCTTGGATTGGGGAGTAATGTGGGAAAAAACAAACATATGTCAACCATTTAAAGGTACTTTTCTTCATCTAGCCATCTACGCCAGCTCATTAATATACAATTTGAATTCCACAGAATTATTTTTGTTTGCAGCAGTTTACAAATATGATCTTTAAAAAGTGATCTCATAATTTCTAAAAAATTTTTTATCAGTGCATGTCACACACTGTTGATTTAGGGGATGCAAGGTGACATAAATGTTTCCTCCTGTGAGTGTTTCTGTGGGTGTCTGTGTTTTATGTCTTTGTGCTTTGGTTTGTGTCTCTATGAGTGTGTATGTATTTTTTTATCTGCGGGTCTCTCTGTGAGGGTGGGTGTGTATGTCTTTGTGCATTTTTCTGTGGAGTTCTGTGAGGTGGTGTGCATAGTCTTGTTTCTTGAGCTTTTTCTGTGGGTGTCTTCTGTGAGGGAGTGTGTATGTTTGGTCATTTGTGTATTTTCCTCTGGATGCCTCTGTGAGGGTGGGTGTGTATGTCTGTGTTTTCTGTGGATGGTCTCTGTGAGGGGTGTGTGTGTGTATGTATGTATGTCTGTGTTTTCTTGGATGTCTCTGTGAGGGTGTGTGTTTTATGTGGGTGTCTCTGTGAGGGTGTGGTGTATGTCTTTGTGTGTTTTCTGTCGATGTCTCAGTGAAAGTGTGTGGTATGTATGTCTTTCTTGTGCTTTTTATGTGGTTTTCTCTCTGTGTGTGTATGTCTTTGTGTGTTTTCTGTGGGTGTCTCTGTGTGTATATCTTTGTGTGTTTTCTGAGGCTGTCTCTGTTGGTGTTTCCTTGGGTGTATGTGCAAGTTTGAGTTTGTGTGTATGTCCATTGTCTGTTCCTTTTTAGGACATTTTGACCTTACTACTAATTATTCACATCTTTCTACAGACTTTGAGACTAACAAGACCTTTCCGGAAATAACCAATCCACCATTTAACCTTTAAATTATTGTTTAGGCAGTTCAGGGCCCTTCCTTTCAACCACTGCATGCTGTTGTCATAATTTAGTTGTCATCTTCCTTTACAAAAAAGATAATCAGAACTCCATATTTAGTTTTCTAAATCTTTTTTTTTTTTTTTTACAAAACTGTAGTTTACCTCATTACTTGTCAGGTCAATGTAAACAAGTGCTAAGTGTCTGTTTGGGTGTCTGTGTCTGAGTGTGTTTCTTTGTGTGTCTGCTAGAGTGTCTATATGTGAATCCTTATGTGTGAGTGTAATTGTGTGTTTCAGTGTATGAGTGTGTCTGTGTGTGTGTGTGTGTGTACGTTACTACCTTACAACATTTTTCAAGTTTAAATAGACAATTAAAAATAAATTGCATTATACGTTTTTAGTCACTTGGTCAAAAATTGCACATGTCAAAGGAGGGGGGGGGGGCTTGATCAATGGGTTGAGTCAGGGGCCCCAAACATTTTCTAGTGGCGGCCCTGCCTACGAAAGCACGCTTTTGTGAGCACAATGCTTCCGTGCAAATGCGAACGCGAGGTCGCGTTCGCATTGCACCTCACTTGTAATACCAGTTGCACATTTGCGTACGCTGGTTTTACTCAGTTAAGCACAAATATTGCTTTGTCATAAGTGATTTTTGCGCTCAACTCATAATCTCATCCTATATCGCTTGTTTTAAGTATTTGGAAGGACTCAAAAGTATATATATATATATATATATATATTATATATATATATATATACAGTGTATATATATATATATGTCTGCATGAGTAAATATGTATATATGTATGTATGTATGTGTACATATTTACATCTATGAACACAAGAAATACACATGTATACACAATATACACCTATATAGAAATGTATACATACACACCTACAAATATTTAGACATTCCATATATATATTTATATATATATACACAGGAAGTATAACTATAAGTCACTGGGCCCCAGGGCAAAGTCTGTGTAGGACCCCCTCATTTGAACAGCACTCCCCTTCCAAAGAATTGCTAATGATCAATATATATATATATATATATATATATATATATATAAACACACACACACACATTGGAGACCTTTCCAGTCAAACAACTTTGCCATGTACCATATATTCCTTTTAACCCTTTAAAAAACATTTTTATTAATATTAAAATTATATTTTTATTAAAAGGGTATATATATCTTAATGTGTTTTGTAGGAGTTGTATGCAACTTTTTTAACCCTTACAATTTACTTCAGCCCTCATGTCGTGCTAAATGTTCTATCGCCGTTTTGGCTTTTACTGGAGCACAACTATAAATGTTTAACTCTATTTAGCACATTTGCAATATCTATTAAAAAGTAAAGGTTACACAGACAAGTCGTTTTGCTCTTACGCTTCTCTGGTTAACGCGCTTTACCATGGACTTGTAAAATCAAGCGGTGAATAGTAGCGGGATCAGCAATATTGCGTATCACGTCCCGCACTATCATTAGCAACATAGCTTGTAATCTGGCCTTTATAATGTATGGAACATCTTTTGCAATATAGCGATTAAAGGGACATCCAAATTTTTCTCTTTCATGATTCAGAGTAGAGCATGCAATTTTAAACAACTTTCCAATTTTACTTCTTTTATTTATATTTGCTTCTTTCTCTTATTACCTTTTGATGAAAGGTTTTATCTAGGTAATCTCAGGAGCAGCAAAGAGCCTAGGTTCTAGCTGCTGAATTGGTGGCTGTATTTGTATACAAGCTGTCATTGGCTCACCCATGTGTTCAAGTAGAAACCAGTAGTGCTTGCTGCTCCTTCAACAAATGATCCAAGAGACTGAAGAAAATTTGATAATAGAAGTTAAATTCGAAAGTTGTTTAAAATTGTGTGGTTCTACCTAAATCATGAAATAATTTTTTTGGGTTTCATGACCTTTTAATTTCTAATGCATACATAAAAAAATACTTTATCATTTATATAACTCTTCATTTATTTTAGATGGTTAGAACTGTGATTAAAGCCCTATTCAGTGAAGTAAATAAAATACAAAATGCATATAATTGTGTCAAAAAACAAAAATGTCACAGAATAATGCATTTCAATCTGAGCTCAGCCATACCAGTCTGTTAAAACGTTATCTCAGCATTTGGCACCCTCTGTTGGATGCTCACAACTATATACACCCCACAGACACATAAGAAGATTTTTATTAACCCTATTAGTGCTTGATTAGAAAATAGGCCTACAGCATTTAATGATATGGATAATAAACAGTATGAGATTGTAATATAAAATATTTTATTATGTTTAAATAAACAACTTAAAGGGACATGAAACCCGATTTTTTTTCTTTCAAGATTTAGAAAGAACATACAATTTTAAACAACTTTCTAATCTACTTCTATTATCTAATTTGCTTCAATTCTCTTGATATTCTTTACTGAAAAGCTTATCTAAATAGGCTCAGTGGGCTGCACATAGATGCCTCCTGTGATTGGCTCACCGAGTGTGCATTGCTATTTCACTAAACAATAAAGCAAATTAGATAATAGAAGTAAATTGGAATGTTGTTTAAAACTGTATTCTCTATCTAAATCAATGAAAGAAAAAAAAGTAGTTTTAGTGTCCCTTTAAAGTAAAGTAAGAGACTTACATTTCTCTATCTCTCCTGCTGAAAACAATTAGGGACAAATATAAAACAATACAATAAATTAAACTGTCCAGACAAGGCTGTGTGGAAAATGAGGAAAATAATATTAATGCTTTAAAAGCTTTTTTTAAATTAAAAGGTTAAATGGATATCAAACTTAAAATAAAGTCAGGTTTATGTTTTTCGTACCAATATTATAACTTCTAAATAATTATTTTATTTTGATTTTCACAATTAGACTTAAGAATAATTATTATTTAAAACAAAAATATTTACAAAAAGGTAATAAAAATATTGTAAAAATACAAGTGCTTTAGATCATCTCATTCTGAACTATATATAAAATAGTTATAAAGTCCAAACACGGTCACAACGGTGCGTTTGGTGCCTACATTATTGGTCTTCCTAAACAGAATTGCAGCTTCATGAGCATGAGATTGATAATGTAGGTGCGAGCCGATACACACTGGTGTGACCGTGTTAGGACATAGGGTGCATGAAGGCACGTCCTCTATCAAACCTGATCACAAAATGTGCAATCTCATTTGAGCATGTTCTATGCGATAAAGCGTTGTTTACTAGAAACCCAAATAGGCCCTGATGATCGAAAGTGCTGCAAGGAGGTGATATATCTAAAAGGGATCCGATGTCAAGAATGCAGACAAAATATTAAAAAGTGCCGGCATTACTGTTTAAAGGCAGCATCGCAGAGGGACGTTTTACTATACATAGCAATGGGGGGCGATGCTGGCGAAATATTCCAAGTAGCATCTTCAGAAAGGCAGTTTCTTGTCTGTCTTTCAATGCTTTGAATAACAGGGGCCATAATCTCTATCTTATTTTAAGATCATGCAAATGTGAAATGGTGCTTTAACCAATATTAAACATAAATATTCTTAAAATTAAGCAATTGTTTCAGTATTGCCCATCATGTTGAATATATTTGACATTCAGATGGTTTAGCAGTGGTGCGGATGGAAACAGATTGCAATAGGTATCTTTGGTACTCATAATTGAGTGATCCAGTTTTAACGCCCAGTTATGAAGATGTCTTTTTGGGAGTTTTTCTGTTAAAATTGTGTTAGCAGCTGAAGGCTTTTAATGCACAAATCGATTTTGCATTGTGATTACTCAAGAACTTAGAGGACCAATTTGGCCGGAAAGCAAAAATCTATTTTGGGAGCAAATTGCTGATAGATGGTAATTAACTCCTATGTTATCATTCTGATATAAAAGGCTCCCTTTAACAACTGTCATGCAGATGTGATTCACTGTAGCAAATCAAATCCATTGGACATCACTGCAGGCGGACAGCATACACTGTCCACATTTAACATTGCACAAAAATTTCACTGGGGGACAATCGGCCACTAGTAGGCTCTGTCAATCATTACGATCGTATGGGATTGGGATGATTTTAATCCACCATCTTTAAGGTGATGGAATAGTTAAGGAACTTAAAGGGCCATGATACCCAAATGTTGAAACACTTGAAAGTGATGCAGCATAGCTGTAAAAAGCTGACTAGAAAATATCACCTGAACATCTCTATATAAAAAAGAAAGATATTTTACCTCAAAAGTTCCTCAGTAGCCACATCCCATTGTAAAGGAAATCTAAGCAGTAAATTAGTATGTCTGTCCCGGGACAGCTAAGGGAGTGAGCTTTCGTGCACACTCATCATATTTCCCTGATCAGTTTAAGGAAGTTCACTATGAAATCTCATGAGAGTTCAGTGAAATCTCATGAGATCACAGTAAAAGAGTTCATGACCTCAGCACTGTTGATGCTGATTGGCTGCTGTTCATTTCTTCATTTCTTTCCTTTTTTTTTACCTGCAGCTGGGCAGTAACTGAATTATAACTTTTTAAAAGAACTTACTCTGCTGAGCTAAGGAGATTGTGAGGTAAAAAATCTTCCTTTTTTACATAGAGATGTCAGGTGATATTTTTCCTGTCAGCCCTTTTACAGTTATGCTGCATCAGTTTTAAGTGATTTAGCATATGAGTATTATGTCCCTTTAACTTTCATTTCAGTCGATCCTGAAATGATGGGCCTTCCGTAAGAGCCTCCATTGCTTTATAAATGGAAACACCAGAGTTTAGACTTTGTGAATACCAAATAAATAAAATGATTTGTTGAGTTTATTGGCTTAGATTGAATAGAAAACTAAATAAAAAATAAATAAAAAAAAAAAAAAACGAAAATCACTGCAATATTATAACTCACAAATTGTAGGAACTTATAAAGATGTGTACCCCCCCCTTGTCACATCTGTGGAGTTGCAGACACTCTCCATTATAATCAGTGCAGTGGTATCTCGTATTTCTAGGAACATTAAACAAGTTCCACTGTGAAGTATATCAACATCACAAAAAATGCCTTAAATAACTTACAGAACAAATACATAAAAAATATATAAATATAAAACAGCCTACACTAACGTGCAAAAAAGATAACTTCAAAATAGTTAAATAGAAAAAACAAAGGAAATTAAAAACAAGACAAGCTCATTAGCTTGGCAATAGTGAGACTCAACCACAAGGCTAGATTATTTACGGGGCAATAGGATCTTTATGAACGTATTGGAATTCCCATTGGCCAGACCATCGGGACCGTTCTATTTAGTGAAGCCCATAGCAAACAGACATGCAAATATTTTAGGATTACAGACATTTATATAAACCTGTTTTTCTAAGTGTACTGGTTGTAATTATTTTTTCTCCACATTGCTAGTTGGTGTTTGATATGTGATGTATCATGTATGGGGGCACCTTACACAAGTATTGACACTAATAGCTGGAACACTAATGAGTCTGTGGAAAATATAGGGTCAAGTGATGAATTTAGACTTATGGTCTTGTCTTCCGTAGGAACCTTAAAAGCGTCTGTGAATATAGGTCAATGTCTATAGTATTTAAAATGACATTCTAATGCAGGCTAATTCTCTAATTCATTAGTACATGTATTGTTTGCATTAGTGAGCCTTGATAACTATGTGTTATTATAATTACAACACAAAGTTTGCAGTTCCTGAACAGAAACGGCTGGCTAGTCAATCAGGAGAAGCAGTGACATGACCCCTGTCAGTCATTGGCTGTGTCATGCTTGAAACGATGCTTATGCTCATCCAGTATAGGATGAATGAAAGCATGTACCATTGGAGTTTCCACCTAAGCATACTAAGTTTTAAATTAGTTTTGACATTGGCCTTGATTCTATAAAACAAATTGTGAAACTAGCATCTATCTGAAAAAAACCTCACAACTCAAAATGTCAGAATTGATAAAGATTTAACCCCCTCCCTCACACAGCCGAGTTCAGCTGCATCAGAAAAATGGGAGCTGAATCTATCACTCAAACCATTCTCCATGCATAGAATGAGTTCCCCCGCTTCAAGAATACTGTACAAGCAACACAAAAATGCCTCTCAAAAACATTATCAAACAAACAAATATATATACCATATATACAATAAACATGAAACTATTGGGGTTTGAAATGGCGAGACACATGGGTAGGTACTTCACAATCACATCTTTATGAGTTGGTCAGTACCTTGTTTGCTTCTCTGAGGTTACTAAGGCACCTCTTATCTATCCAGTGAGACTAAAAAAGAAATGTAGCAACGCTCAGAGTTCGCCGATGGAAAGCCAGCAACTGCAGTCAGTTCACAGCAAGCCTCCACTGGGGCAGTGTGACGCAAATGTGCGCCATCACACTGAAGCGTGGTGCATGCTAATCAGGAGGTAAAGGCCGAGTCTGCCATAACAGAAACAATAGAAAGAAGGAGGCGGCACTCCAAGAATCCAAATGTAAAACTTACAGTCTTTATTGAGAACGATTAAAATCCACACTCAAAACACAAGACATGGTCGGAGGGGAGGAGTCCTTACGTATTTCGTGCCATGCGGCACTTAGTCATAGGATAACCCCACATTCATTGGCTCTGCCTTATATGGTGAGCGTTTCCAATCACTGGTCAAACTTAGAGCCAGTGAATGTGGGGTCATCCTATGACTAAGTGCCGCACGGCACGAAACTTGCAAGGACTCCTCCCCTCCGAGCCATGTCTTGTGTTTTGAGTGTGGATTTTAATCGTTCTCAATAAAGACTGTAAGTTTTACATTTGGATTCTTGGAGTGCCACCTCCTTCTTTCTTTTTTATCCAGAGAGACTATTTTACCCTAGTAAAATGGACTTACAAATATTTTATAGTTACATTTACAAAACCTGTTAGGCAAGTGTGTTCCCTAAGTTGTTTCAGTTGTAATTATTACTTTTCTGCATTGCTAGTGGTGGGACATAAACTGTATTGGGGCAGCTACACTATGGGGGTAGATTTAACAGCAGCGGGATGCTGCTTTCTTCTCCCAAAGTTTCCAGCTCGCTGGAAACGTAAGCTTAAAAACCAGTGGTCAAAAGGCCGCTGCTCCTTATCTTGCCCGTCACCTTTTTATGATTGACACCCCCCTGCTTGCGGCCAATTGGCCCGTGAATTCTGCAGGGGGGCGGCATTTCACAAGCATTGCACAAGAAATGCTTGTGCAATGTTAAATGCCAACCAGGCGTATGCTGTTGGCATTTAGCGATGTTGGACGGATCATGCTCCGACCAGCACTTGGTAAATCTACTCTCTATATGTTAATTACAGGAACAGCCACTAACAAAACACTAAAAAAGATGGATAAAATGAGCCTCAATGATTTTTAAATACAATCTCATCTGTGTATCAAGGCCCTCGAAGTCCTAAAAAGCGTCTGTGACTCTAGCCCATTTACTTTTGTATGCTATAAATACGTTTTTTTTTAAAGTATATTATCTTTATTAGCTTTTATAAAGGAGAAAACAAAAACACAATATAGACATATTATGTTAGGGCGATGAATAAGGGTTTTTAACACCAAATAACTTAATGGGACAGTCAAATCCAAAAAAAACTTTCATGATTTAAATAGGGCATGCAATTTTAAAACAACTTCCCA
This sequence comes from Bombina bombina, assembly GCF_027579735.1. NCBI lineage: Eukaryota > Metazoa > Chordata > Amphibia > Anura > Bombinatoridae > Bombina > Bombina bombina. Next base: position 52,555,526 of record NC_069510.1, on the reverse strand, counting down.
ATTTACTTTTATCACCAATTTTGCTTTGTTCTCTTGGTATTCTTAGTTGAAAGCTAAACCTAGGAGATTTCATATGCTAATTTATTAGACCTTAAAGACTGTCTCTAATCTGAATGCATTTTGACCACTAGAGGGCCTTAGTTCATGTGTTTCAAATAGATAACATTGAGCTCATGCACGTGAAGTGACCTAGGAGTGAGCACTGATTGGCTAAGACGAAGGTCTGTCAAAAGAACTGAAATAAGGGAGCAGTCAGCAGAAATGTAGATACAAGGTAATTACAGAGGTAAAATTTGTATTATAACTGTGTTTGTTTATGCAAAACTGGGGAATGGGTAATAAATGGATTATCTTTCCTTTTTAAACAACAAAAACTCTGGTGTTGACTGTCCCTTTAATGTTACAGTCTCAAGTGATACATGTATTTCCTATCAATGCTGAGTTACTGGTTCTGTGCAGATCTTGTGCTGGATATATAAAGTTTTGTAATTTAAAGAAAGAAAAATGAGTTGTGAGATAAATGCTGAAGAAAGGAAAGAGAAATAAAGAATGAAAGAGAAGAGGGATGAGTGATAAGACAGTAAAAGGAGAAAAAACGGAGGGTAAAAAATGCATGAAAAATAAGGTAGACAGGAATGAGAGGGTAATAAGGATGAACAAAGACAGACAAAGAAGATACATAACGTGTAGTGTCAGGTTTCTTACCTTAGGGAGCAACCACTCCCGGTCTCAGCAAACGCCGAACGTGATTTCTTTTGATTTGGTGACCCACGTGGAGGAAGCCGAGACTCAACTCCAGCATCTCTAGGCACGCAGAGCCACACAACTGCCTAGATTTTAAGGGGCCATATCCAATTAAAGGAACTCTCACCTGAAGGCAATAGGAGTTGGAGTTCCTATAAAAGGTCACTTAGGCCCTTCACTCTGGACTGAGTTATTGGGAAGCCTATCTTGTTCCTGAAGCCTAAGCATACTAACTTGATTCCTGTGTATTCTCACCTTGTTGCAGAGACCAAGCATACTTACCTTGTACCTGTGTATGCTCTGCTTGGTACCTGAAAGCCAAGCATACTTACTTGATACTCCTGTATGCTCACCTTGTTCCAGAGACCAAGTTTACTTATCTCATAAATGTGTATGCTCACCTTGTTCCAGAGACCAAGTTTACTTATCTCATAAATGTGTACGCTCACCTTGTTCCAGAGACCAAGTTTACTTATCTCATAAATGTGTAATGCTCACCTTGTTCCAGAGACCAAGTTTACTTATCTCATAAATGTGTATGCTCACCTTGTTCCAGAGACCAGTTTACTTATCTCATAAATGTGTATGCTCACCTTGTTCCAGAGACCAAGTTTACTTATCTCATAAATGTGTATGCTCACCTTGTTCCAGAGACCAAGTTTACTTATCTCATAAATGTGTATGCTCACCTTGTTCCAGAGACCAAGCTTACTTATCTCATAAATGTGTATGCTCACCTTGTTCCAGAGACCAAGTTTACTTATCTCATAAATGTGTATGCTCACCTTGTTCCAGAGACCAAGTTTACTTATCTCATAAATGTGTATGCTCACCTTGTTCCAGAGACCATGTTTACTTATCTCATAAATGTGTACACTCACCTTGTTCCAGAGACCAAGTTTACTTATCTCATAAATGTGTATGCTCACCTTGTTCCAGAGACCAAGTTTACTTATCTCATAAATGTGTATGCTCACCTTGTTCGAGTCCAAGCAAACTTACCTTGTGCCTGCTTTTACCTACCTGGTATCCTAAAACAGTCATAACAACAGTACCCGCTGGATATCCTGTGCCTGCTGAGTATCCTGTGTCTGCTATACCAGTGACAGCTTTCCCCAAACCAGCTGTGCCTGCTGAACTTACCTGGTATCCTGTGACAGTCTCACCAACAGTGCCTTCTGGGTATCCATTGCCAGCTGGGTGTCCTGTACTTTCCTGGTATTCCATGGCAGTCTCTCTATCTGTACCCACTGAGTATATTGCACTATTTGAACTTCAGTAACCACTGGACTTTGTTACTGCTTCTTTTAAGGCTTCCTTAAATTGAAATTGAGTCTTATGTTCAACCTTGGGCTTATGTTTATACTTGTTGCTGTTTCTGTGCTCTTCAGTTTAAACGACCATTTGTTTGCTTATCATTCAGTAAAGTTTTCAAATACTTTGATGTTCAGGGTTTCTATTCCTCCATTTTGAGTTTAACTCACCCTAACCTCCTCACAAGTAAACTTAACAACAAATTTGTTTAAGTCATTTGTCACAAAACAAATTGTTTTATTTGATCTAATATTTATATTTATTTGTTTACAAAAATCAATTTGGTGGCTATTTCGTGTGAGAAATGTCTTTACGGCAGCATAGGAACAGCTGAACAGCAACTTAAAGGGACACTGAACCCAACTTTTTTTTTTTTTGTGATTCAGATAGAGCGTAGCAATTTTAAGCAACTTCCTAATTCACTCCTATTATCATTTTTTCTTCGTTCTCTTGCTATCTTTATTTGGAAAAGAAGGCATCTAAGCTATTTTTTGGATCAGACCCTGGACAGCAAGAACAACCCAGGTTGTTCACCAAAAATGGGCCGTCATCTAAACTTAGATTCTTGCTTTTCAAATAAAGATACAAAGAGAATGAAGAAAATTTGATAATGGAGTAAATTAGAAAGTTGCTTAAAATTGCATGCTCTGAGCTCTGAGGGAGGAGCGCAGGTGTGTGGTCGAGGTGCTGCACCTGCTTTGATCTATCCTCCTACAAGCCATTGGCGAGCTTTGCGCCTAAACCCTATGACCAGAGGCGCTTGTACAGCGAGAAATTACTGCTGCCGCTACTCGAGGCCCCATAGTGCCACAACATTGCACTATCATTGCATGACTCAGACTTTGCTGGGGTGCTTCTGTGACTAAAAAGTACAGTCCTGTCTTCCTATACAATACCATAACTCTGCACAGCGGGCAACACTTTTGAATCGGAGCCCGGATGTGGAGCTTAAGTCTGCAGCCCAGATGAACGAACCCTTTCTGACTCAGAAGGTCTTTCTCAAGACAACTTGCCCTGCTGGCTCTCTATCATCGCCTAATGATGGTGGCATCTTCCCTACGCTAACTGCATACCTTGGGCTGGCTACTCTTCTCTCCCCTGCCGCCCCAACTGTTTGGATATCGAGAGGGGCTCAGCGGAGACTTCACTTACCTTCTGCCACTTGTCGCTCCTTGCCGTGGCTGCGGGGCGGGCCGTCGATCTCCTCTGGCGTCCTGGTGCGCTCCCGTGGCTCTCCGCTTTTTCCTCTTCCACTTGCCGTATGCACGGGTTCCTCCTTGTGCTGGTTGCCCACCAGTCCTGCCTGCCTGTCTCTCTGGATGATACCTCCCCTCCCACCGGTGCTGCGTGAGGGGGGGCTGCTCATTTGAACTCTTCACCGAGAGCAGCGGACTCACTATACAGGCTGCCTGGCCTTATTCCTAGAGGCACCCTTTCTCTCAGATCTTGTGGAGAAGTTGGCTTTCTCTAAAAAAGGGGAGGCCATTGATACCAAGATCCGAACCACCAAGAGCAGTAACTGGCCCTATACTGCGTGCTCCGTTTCCACTACAGCAGCTCCCCCCCCCCCCCCCCACCGGTGCTGCGCGGGGGGGCACTGGCCCTGCAGCATCTCTCCTCTTCGATATAATAGCAGTTGTGGTAACAGGAGCATACCGACAGGGTCAGGTACTCTTCCTCTTTTTTTCCAACAGGGCCAAATTAATGGGAAGCGTTCTGAATCAACTGAACTTTAACTTACAATTTTGATACAAGGGACTCTTATTTGTAAAACAAACACACTCGTTGCAGCAGAATAGTTGTTATAGATAATTAATATGCTTCTTTACCTCTTGGGGATAACAATTAATTATTTGCGTAAGCCATGATATGGAAAGAATAGTTCTAACTCTGCAAATGGCAAAAAAAAAATATTTAAGTTTAGCTACTGCAAGCTATATGCTGGGTCACTGATGGTAGGCTATAAATCACTGCTATATTCTTTATTTTTTTCTTTTTTTTCTTTTTTGTCGTTCAGAAAGTTTAAGCTAAAGTAGGTGAAAGCCTGGGTAGAAGTTTGAAATACTTAATTTTTCTCTCTCACTCAATATGCCTACACTATACAGCCAAGGTTTGCAAACTGCTGTGATCACAAAAGGAAGGCTGTCATATTTGGATGTATCTGATTGGGGGAATACCATATTAGATACTATAACTTTTGTTTTACTTTAAGCTTTGTGAATGCTTGATATCCCTGATTTGTTTTTTGTGCTTGCTATTTATTTCTGAATCACTCCTACATAGGGTGGGCCCCATTGCCCTGGTTGGGGAAGGGAGGGAAGGCTAGAGGGTCTGAAAGAGGCCCAAACAGGCTTTGCTCAGTCAAGCTTGTACTTAGGCTCCTCCACATAATTAAATTTAGTGACAGGGTTAATTTTGTTTCGCATACTCCACACCCTTCCCAGATGTAAACTAAATCCAATTTAACATACTGCTGAAATAGAAAATATTTTAAATAACCAGTTACTCTTTGATAGCATTACACCTAATACTTACATCTCTTTTTTTTGTAACAAAAGCCCTGCTACAGACAGACGGGCGACAAGTTAAGGTGGAGTAGAGGCAAACCAATAGGTCTGGCTAGTTTTTAGGTCAAGTAAGAGGTTCCCCAGAGTGCCCAAAGATTACTGGAACATTTCCTTCCTCCATACCGAAGTAGATCTTTTTTTCTTCTTCTTTTTCCTTTTTTTTTCTCCTTCCTATCTTTTCGCAGAAACCACAGAAAATTTTCTTAAAACACTTGAAAATAGAATTAAAAAATCACTCTTCCACACTTCCACCCACCTCCCTTCCCTCCACTTTTTTTTTTCTTTCTTCTTTCATTTAGGGTAGTATATTACCCCATATTTCCACATAAAGTGTCTCCACACAACCTTTCACATTTACAATCACATAACCCACGTACCTTCACCACCAATTTTTAATTTTCACACACACTGAGGGTCCTTTTTTTTTTTCTCCCCTCACAAAAAAAAAGGAGGTAAGGGGGAGGAGCAAAAGCGAGAAACTTTTGCTAATTATATCATATGGATAAATATTTTCATAGCCACCCTAAAAACTCCCCCCCAATTATGGCAGGAAGGCAACGAGACAAAAAGAACAAGGTGACTCATGAAACCTCAGCAGAGGTTCATACACCCAGGAGCATCTCTCCAGCAGAGCCACTAGACATCCAAACCTTAGTTAGCAGGATCTCAGAAGCTCTGGCCCCCAAATTTGATCTTTTAAAAACAGAAATTAAGCAAGGAATTCTACTCCTAACAAATGAGGTAAAACACTTCTCACATAAACTTGCTGAGGCTGAGCAAAAAATCTCAGATCTCGAGGACACTAATTTAGCTTACAAAAATAATCTTGATGCCATAAATACAACATTAGTAAAAGTCCAGAATAAAATGGATGATCTTGAAAATAGATCTAGAAGGAATAATTTGAGAATCATTGGTGTCCCAGAAGAGAAGCGATTTGAGAACTTGGATAAATTGCTCACAGAAACATTACCTAGACTATTGCAGCTCCCTGAGTCTCACCCCAAGATAGATATTGGGCCCACAGAATAGGGACATTCACCCCAAATAAAACCAACTCGAGACCAAGACCCATAATTGCTAAGGTTCTGAACTTTCAGCATAAAGTGGCAATGCTCCACGGCTTACCGTATGCATCAACCTATATTTTTAGGCGATGCAAAAATTTTAATGTTTCAAGACTTTTCGTCAGAAGTCACCGCAAAAAGAAGGGAGATTGCCCCAGTATGCTCAAGGTTTATAAGCCAAGGCGTACGGGCCACCATACTTTATCCAGCAAAATTAAAAATACAAAGGGAGGGATTTACATATTTTTATGACTCAGTCCAAGATGCAGCGAAACTCTATGAGGAAATATTTCCCGCAGGTCACGTTCAAGAATGAGATTAGTTAAGGCGGAGAAATTAGTTACTCCATCTACTATAATAATGTGTAGGACAATTGGAAGCAAGAGTTGGGAGGGGAATGGGAGTAAACCTCCCCCAGCAGTCTGTTCACAATGGGACATTGGATCTTTTTGTTCTGAATGTTTTTTTTTTTCAGTGTCTTTTGGGATGTGTTTTTCTTTAGGGGTTTCTTTTTTTTTTTTTCTTCTCTCTCTCTTTAAATGGCTACTGATAACAAAATTAAATTAATTTCTTGGAAAATTGGGGGCCTTACTTCACCTATTAAGCGAAAGGCAATTCTATCTCACTTGAGGAAAAATAATGCTGATTTAGCCTTCTTGCAAGAAACTCACTTAAAAGCTGAAGAAGTGCTTAAGTTGAGGGCCTCTTGGTTGAAAAAGTTCTATTCTCCTTCTCTAAACAGAAAGAGTGGGGTTGCGATCCTCCTGGGGAAAAAACTCCCATTTGAGATTATACATGTAGACACAGACCCAAGAAGGGAGATATATAAATGTAAAAATTAAAATAAATAAAATCCTTTATACTCTCTGTAATGTTTACGCCCCGAATGTTTTCAACCCCTGCTTCTGGGACACTCTTCAAAACAGTCTCATGTTATGCGCAGAAGGCTATCTAATTCTCGGTGGCGATTTCAATATGGCCCCGAAGCATCCACTAGATAGACTAAGGCAGAGCCCTCATAGTACAAAAACTAAGAGAGATAACTTGGAAACAAAATTAATCACTAAAATATCAAACAACCTCAAGGTCTCCAATATCTGGAGACTTCAAAATCCCGAGGCCAGAGACTTCACTTGTCATTCGAGGGCCCATAAATCACTATCTCGGATAGATCTCTTCTTGCTTGATGACAGGCTCTCTAAGTCAATGTGATACTCACAATCACTTTTAATGGTGAATACAAATATATATGACAAAAATAAAGGTTGTGTTGCTCTTTTCTTATAATAAGCAAGAAGAAATCACTTATTCAACTTGTTATATAAGGTGAGGCTTTAGTTTAGTAATTGATTTAATATACATGAAACTATATCTTGCAATAACACATAAGAATATGTGGAAAAGGCACCGATATAAGAATGATATAACAAGGAAAACCTCAGAGAATATGTGAGTAATAAATGGGTTAAATTACTCATATGGCAGTTCAGTAATATCCAAGGCAAAGTTGTTGCTTTATGTTTAAGCAAGGTTTTCACGTACTCACACAAGCAATCAAATAAAATATATACAGTCCAGACACACTCTCATTTATCCCAAATACGATTCATAAGTACTTTTCCAGATGACAGGTTTATATACACAGAAGCAAACGTATGCAGGATAGTTGCAGAAATATTGAGATAAGTATTTGTGCGTGGAGAGCGGTACTTAGCTTGTGAGCAGGGAGGTTGAAGCAGCGTGGGTATGGGAGAGCTTTGAGGAGTTGACAGGCAGGCAGTTTGAGCTCCGGTGACCGCTCAGTGTGAGCGCGACTTCGGCGTCTGAAGTAAGTAGTTCCGGTAAGCGTAGTAATCCGGGAGGCTGGTTCCGGTAGAGAGTAAAGGCAGCAACAGAATATGCATACGAAGAGAGAAGCGCTCTACCAGGAACGAACAACAGCTCAGTGGCTTGTTCTATGGCGATTTACCACCCGGAAGCAGCCTCTTTTAGACCAGTGTGCTTTTCACAGAAGAAAACTTTCCTGAAGTATATCAGTCTGATCCTGCCAATTAAGGTCAGTCCAGCCCCGAAATACCAGGCAATTCTCCTCTGAACAAGGAACATGACAACCCCAGACGATCGTTTCGGCCTCCTATGGGCCTCGTCAGGCAGCAACAGAATATGCAGCGCATATAGTAAGAAATGAACTTAAGGACCTGAAAGACCTAGTAAAGTCTAAGAGCAAAGTTATTTCACAGGAAACAAAGTGAACTGTGAAGAAACAACTTCAATTTCAGGCCCAGAATGAGGCTAGAGTGCTTCCTTAATAGGAAGGAAGTGCTTGTGAAGTGCAGATTTAAAGGTATATCACATGTCCCCCCCCCTCAGGGAATCACCCCTGGGGATTCCAGATGTGGTTTGAGGGGGTATTTCCTATGGAAAGCCCTGACCAACTGGGGTGAATGAACTGCAGAATAAATAAGCCAGGAATTATCTTCTGGGCCATAACCTTTCCATTTAATGAGATATTCCAATGTATGTCTATTTATCCTAGAGTCTAGTATGGATTCTACCTCAAATTCCTCTTGATTATCCACCATAACAGGAGGTGGGGGAGAGTCAGAAGTGCGAACTTTGACAGGATATGGTTTCAACAAAGAGATATGAAAAGATGGATGAATCTTATAATCTGCAGGCAATTTAAGTTTTACCACATTGGAATTGATCACTTGTTCGATTGGGAAAGGACCCAAAAACTGATTAGCAAGTTTTTTGCTTGGAACATGAAGTTTGAGATTCCTAGTTGAAAGGAGTACTAAGTCCCCAATCTTGTAATCAGGGCCTTGTCTATGAGTTAGATCATAATATCTTTTTTGATAATTTTTTGCTTCCTTCAGATGTAACTTCAGTACATTTAGTCTTTCTTGGAGATTGGATGTAAATTCTGTAGCTACAGGGGAATTTACTGCTTTACTAGAGAGAGATATAGTGTTTGGGTGAAAACCATATGTCGCATGGAAGGGGGATGTTTTGATAGAGGCGCTTAATGAATTGTTATATGTGAATTCAGCCATGGGGAGATAAACTGACCAGTCATCTTGAAGATGTGATATATAACAACGTAAGAATTGTTCTATGGTCTGATTCAGTCCTCTCTGTTAGTCCATTTGTCTGGGGATGGAAAGCAGTCGTATAACGATGGTCAATCTTTAACAGTTTACATAGAGATCTCCAGAAAGAGGAAGTAAACTGGGTTCCCCTGTCGGTAACTATATTGGTCGGTAGACCATGTAATCTAACTACTTGGTCAAGAAAAACTCTAGCAGTTGTTATAGCTGTAGGTAATCCCTTGAGAGGGATGAAATGAGCTAGTCTGGTTAAATGATCCACTATTACCATGATCGTGTTATTTTGTTGTGAAGGAGGTAATTCAACAATGAAATCCATTGCTATGGTACTCCATGGTTTATCCGGGATAGGCAGAGGTGTGAGTAAACCAATTGGTCTTTTGTGAACTAATTTGTTTCGAGCACAATTCTCGCACCCGGATACATATTCATAGATGTATTTATTCATACCTGGCCACCAGAAATTACGTCGGGTGAGGTCAATGGTTTTTTGGATTCCCGATGTCCAGAAAGGATATCATCATGGGTGTGTGAGAGGACTGATGATCTGATACTCTCGGGTACATATAATTGATTGTTATGATAGTATAGGCCGGATTGAGGGTCTTTGGAACAATACTGGTGAGGTATTGTATCTTCTTTTAAGGCATTATGTACTTCTTGTTCTATAGGTGTGAGGGACACCAATGAACTTTTCAGGTGAGATGGTATAATTAGGGTGGATCATGGGGTAAAGTTTCTGATATTCTAGATAAAGCATCAGCTTTCATATTTTGACTTCCTGGTTTGTAAGTGATGACAAAGTTAAAGCGGTCTAAGAATAATGACCATCTTGCTTGTCTGGCTGTCAAAGTTTTGTTCTTCTTCAAATATTCAAGATTCTTATGGTCAGTAAATATTATGAAGGGAAGCTTTGATCCTTCTAAGAGGTGTCTCCATTGTTCTAGAGCACTCTTTATAGCCAGAAGTTCCTTATCACCCACACTATAGTTACCTTCAGCACTAGTTAATGTTCTGGAGAAAAAAAGCGATTGGGTGAATTTCACCATCATCACCTTGTTTTTGAGAAAGTACTGCTCCTATGCCTGTGTTTGAGGCATCCACTTCGAGTTGGAATTGAGCTTCAAAATTAGGGAGCGATAGTATTGGAGCAGTAGTGAATAGTTCTTTAAGAGTATCAAAAGTTTCTTGTGCTTTGTCAGACCACTTGAATTTTTGATTAACACTGGTTAATTGGGTTAGTGGTCTGACTATTGAAGAGAAATTTTTAATAAACTTCCGGTAAAAATTGGTGAAACCAATGAAGCGTTGTAGTGATTTTACAGTGGTGGGAATAGGCCAATCAATAATAGCAGATATCTTTTCAGGATCCATTTGTATTTTATTTGGAGTGAGTATATAACCTAAGAATTTTATCTTAGAAACATGGAACACGCATTTTTCTAATTTTGCATATAATTTGTGTTCCTTTAAACGAGTAAGTACCCATCTTACGTGCTTTTCGTGTTCAGAGGGAGATTTGGAATATATCAAGATGTCATCTAAGTATATGATAACACAAATGTCCATCAGATCATGGAAAATTTCATTAATAAAATGCTGAAAGGTTGCGGGAGCATTGCTCAGACCAAACGGCATCACATTATATTGGAAAAGCCCGTAACGGGTTCTAAAGGCGGTTTTCCATTCGTGACCTTCTTTCATACGTATGAGGTTATAAGCCCCCTTAAGGTCAAGTTTGGAATAGATAGTTGCTTCATTCAATCGTTCTAGTAATTCAGGTATAAGTGGAAGAGGATATCTGTTTTTAATGGTTATTTCATTTAATGCTCTATAATCAATGATAGGTCTTATAGTACCGTCTTTATTATGTACTAGAAACATTCCAGCTGATGCTGGTGATGTTGAACGTGATATAAAACCCTTTCGGAGGTTGTCGTCAAGATAAGAGTGTAAGTAAGTTAACTCTTCTTGTGATAATGGGTATATTTTACCGTGAGGTATTTGAGACCCTGGTATTATATCAATAGGACAGTCAAACTCCCTATGAGGAGGTAGATTTTCTGCTTCTTTTAAGTCAAACACCTCTGCCAGATCCTGATAAATTTCTGGTAGTTCTTTTTCTATGGTTGAGATTAGCTGAAATGGATAACAGGTATTTAAACAGAATGGTGATTCTAAAGTTACCTGTGTGTTTGACCAATCAATGCTGGGATTATGTTTGTGTAGCCAAGAAAATCCTAAAATAAGAGTATGCATGTGGATAGTAATTAAATCAAAGGACAGATATTCAGTATGACCGTTATCAGTAGTCACTAAAAGTGGTATTGTTTGATGTGTAATGGGACCATGTTGTATGTGTGTGCCGTCAATGAGTTTAACAGATACTGGGTGTGCCTTGCAAACAATAGGGATTTTATTTAATTTAACAAAAGAAATATCAATATAATTTCCGGCTGCCCCAGAATCGATCAACGCTTTAGATCGTACGTTTTTCCAATCCCACTGTAAAGAAAGATCAAAAGTCAGTTGAGGGTTTTGTGCTAGCAGTAAAATATTATGCTTTATATGCATCTTACCCTTTTTTTGCCTTAGAAGATTTGGGCAATTTGAGACGGAATGTTCCTTTTGCCCACAATATAAACAAAGGTTTTCAGATTTACGTCTGGCCTTTTCTTCGGGTGTAAGGGGTCCCCTTATAGCTACAATCTCCATTGGAGTTTGATTTGATGTACCCTTTTCCTGGATTGGAGTGTAAGGATATGAACGTCGCGGTGTTCCATCAGAAGAAGCCCTTTCAGCCTTCCTTTCGCGCAGTCTACGATCCAGAGTTGTACTCAATTTTATGAGACCGTTTAAAGATTCAGGCATCTCCAAGCGGGACAACTCATCTTTTAAGGCTTCAGAAAGTCCCAATCTGAATTGGTTCTTTAAGCTTATTTCATTCCACTTGGAATCATCAATCCACATTTGGAACTCAGTGATGTATTCTTCTACGTTCCTTTTTCCTTGTTTTAGAGATCTTAATTTTGTTTCTGCAGTGATCTGGGTGTGGGAGTCCTCATATAAGGATGTCATTGCTAGAAAAAATTCTTCCAAAGAATCAAGAATTGGATGGTTATTCTCAAAAAATCTATTAGCCCATGAGCGGGGCTCCCCCTGGAGGAAAGAGATAGTGGTGCACACTTTGATTCTTTCAGAATGATAGTTCTTAGGCCTAAGTGAGAAAAGTAGATTACAAGCATTTTTGAAGTCTCTATATTCACTTCGTTTACCAGTGAAGGTTTGTGGGTAATTAATGTGTGGTTCAGGTGTGTCTAAACTTTTCACAGGTAAACATTCTTTAACTAGTGTTTTAAGTGCCTTGTTTTCAGTTTGTAATTCAGTTAAAGCCCTGGCTAAGTATTCCAATTTTTGATTGATATTAGTGATTTAATTCTTTATTTCACTGGGATCCATTTTTATTATTAGAGGTTATGTCCTTATAGTTTACAGGCCTGAAAATTCTGTGATACTCACAATCACTTTTAATGGTGAATACAAATATATATGACAAAAATAAAGGTTGTGTTGCTCTTTTCTTATAATAAGCAAGAAGAAATCACTTATTCAACTTGTTATATAAGGTGAGGCTTTAGTTTAGTAATTGATTTAATATACATGAAACTATATCTTGCAATAACACATAAGAAAATGTGGAAAAGGCACCGATATAAGAATGATATAACAAGGAAAACCTCAGAGAATATGTGAGTAATAAATGGGTTAAATTACTCATATGGCAGTTCAGTAATATCCAAGGCAAAGTTGTTGCTTTATGTTTAAGCAAGGTTTTCACGTACTCACACAAGCAATCAAATAAAATATATACAGTCCAGACACACTCTCATTTATCCCAAATACGATTCATAAGTACTTTTCCAGATGACAGGTTTATATACACAGAAGCAAACGTTTGCAGGATAGTTGCAGAAATATTGAGATAAGTATTTGTGCGTGGAGAGCGGTACTTAGCTTGTGAGCAGGGAGGTTGAAGCAGCGTGGGTATGGGAGAGCTTTGAGGAGCTGACAGGCAGGCAGTTTGAGCTCCGGTGACCGCTCAGTGTGAGCGCGACTTCGGCGTCTGAAGTAAGTAGTTCCGGTAAGCGTAGTAATCCGGGAGGCTGGTTCCGGTAGAGAGTAAAGGCAGCAACAGAATATGCAGCGCATATAGTAAGAAATGAACTTAAGGACCTGAAAGACCTAGTAAAGTCTAAGAGCAAAGTTATTTCACAGGAGACAAAGTGAACTGTGAAGAAACAACTTCAATTTTCAGGCCCAGAATGAGGCTAGAGTGGTTCCTTAAATAGGAAGGAAGTGCTTGTGAAGTGCAGATTTAAAGGTATATCACAGTCAAATGTCATTGCAGAAATCTTTCCAATTACTATTTCGGATCATGCCCCGATCTCTCTTTACTTTCAGCTAAACCCCATTTCTCCAAGGAATACTGGCTTTCGGTTCCCCCGTTATTTAGCCACTGATGTTAAGTTCAAAAATTGGCTCATAGCCAAATTTCGTGAATTTGCGACATTTAACTCCGAGCATATCACTAAACCTGCTGTCTTCTGGGAGACAGCTAAGGCAGTTCTGCGAGGCGATATTTTAGCATACAGTATAGTAAAGACAAAAAAATTTAAGCTAAGAGAAAAGGAACTATTAAAAGCAGTTACAAATGCTTATAATCGATTTATCTTGTCTAAATCATCTGAGAATTGGGCTAAGTATACAACTGCTTTAGCAGAAAGGGACTCATTTCTTCTCTATCAATCAGCTCAAAAAGATCTTAGACTACAGGCGAAGCTGTATTGTTTTGGGAGCAAAACTGGGAAGCTACTTGCGAACCTGGTCAGTCGAGATAGGGCCTCACCTTCAATAAACTCAATATATTTTGAAGGCAAAACTTACAAGACATCCGAGGAACTTCTTGGTGTCTTTGCAGATTATTATAAATTCATTTACGCACATAAGGCCTCGGATATTAAAGAACGGGAGGAGTTTTGGGGGAAAATTGAATATCCAAAAGTAACCTCTGAGATATTAGATAAGCTATGCGCCCCGATAACAGACACTGAGGTATCTGTTGCAATTAAAAAGCTAGCCCTCAATAAAACTCCGGGTCCGGATGCCCTCCCAAACGAATTTTATAAGATTCTAACGTCTGAAATAACACCACATCTAACGCTACTCTTCAATGATCTTTACATAAAGGGTAACATTCCCTCTCCCGACTTTGTGGCTTCTTACACTTCTCTAATTCTCAAACATGGCAAAGACCCAGCTGAAAAAGAATCCTACAGACCCATTGCACTCCTCAACACAGATTACAAACTCTTATCAGCAATATTGGCGCAAAGGCTTCAATCTCATTTGTCCACAATTATACATAAGGACCAAGCTGGCTTTTTGATGAATCGTAATTCTTCAGCTAAATAAGAGAAGTGTTTCTTGTAATTGATCATTTTAGAACGGGGGGGGCAGCAAGATGCGAGTAGATTGGATACTCTGGACCTGGCGATTATATCAATAGATGCGGGTAAGGCATTTGACTCAGTACACCATGACCATATAGCATTCACCTTAAAACAACTTGGGTTCACGGGCCATTTTCTGAGCTTCTTTAATAATTCATACAAGAATGCCTACACAAGGATTATAGTTAATGGCTCCTTTACACAGGCTATAAAGCTTGAGAAAGGTACAAGACAGGGCTGCCCTCTCTCCCTGCTTTTATTCGATCTAGCTATCGAACCTCTTGCAAATCAAATTCGACAGCATATAGAGGGAATCAAGATTAATAAAAAAGTCTTGCAAACCGCATTATACGCTGACAATGTATTAATATATATTTCAAACACCTCCAGAAATATTCCAAAACTTCTCTCTATAATCCAACAATTTGGATCATTCTCAGGCTATAATGTCAATTCTGCAAAATCCGAGCTCCTTTGGATTAAACAAACTCAAGATTCATCAACGTCTATCCCCTTTAAGATTGTTCAAAACTCCCTCAAATATCTAGGTATTTAGATATCATCGAACCCAGTTAACTGGTACTCCATGAATATACTGCCGGTTTTAGCTAGTGTTAAGGGAACGTTGAAAAATTGGCAGAATCTACCACTCTCGATGTCGGGTCGCATAGCTTTGTACAAAATGTCTCTTCTCCCCAAAATTCTTTATGTTCTCCAGAACACTCCTTCGCTTCTTAGAACAAAGGATGTTATCTCATTTAATTCTACTTTATGAGCGTTTATCTGGCAGAAGAGAAAATCGAGAATCTCGTTAGCCAAACTATCTCTGCCTAAAGATCGGGGAGGACTTTCCCTCCCCGATCTTCGTTCTTATAACCAAGTATTTTTGGCACGAATAGCGGCAGATTGGCTCACCAATAGTAACTATATCACAAATGGGGAACTAGAGAGTAATATGGTATATCCATATTCACTGGCAGCACTGATTCACTGCAACAGTAAAACAATACCCACCAAAATAAAGAAGATGAGCTCCATACTCAACCCAATCTTTATGTGGAGGAAGATCTGCCTCGGTCTCCACGTGAATCCTGAGGTTTCAAGTTATGTCCCAATAATGAACAACCCCCAGTTCCCAGCAGGGGTACAGTCTGCTTTATTTTCTAATTGGGCATCGCTAGGTTTGGTAAAACTTGAACAATTTCTAGACTTTGAGAGGAGATGTATTAGGTCTTTTGATTCCCTTAAGCAGGAATTCCACATTCCCAATAAAAAATGTTTTGCCTACCTGCAAATGAGACACTTTGCTCTTAAGCAGATCACTGATTATGGGTGGGATTGGTCGTTTGGAAAGCTTGGGAACTGGCTGATATTATTCAAAAGTGGGATCACATCAATTTCTTTCATTTACCAAACTCTGACTGCCTCTAAGGGCTCTGACACCTTAGAGAAACTTCATTCTAAATGGTCATCAGTGCTTGGACAGGACTCTTTAGACCCAGCCTTTTTTACTTTTTCAATTCAGGAGACCTTCCGAGTCACACTCTCAGCCACTTGGAGGGAGTCACACGTAAGGCTTCTCCACATGACTTACTTTACCCCAGAAAAAGGTTTCAAATGTAAGACTATTGGGTTTAACAAATGTCCAAAATGCTCATTTCCAGCTGCTGGTCTAATGCACATGTTATGGGACTGTCCAAAAATTCATAATTTTTGGCTGAAAGTGCAATTTTGGCTTAACAACATAGTCAGAGTTCCTTCTTTCACATTCTCTCCCAGGAGGATAGTTTTCTTTGCTGACAACCTCGATAAAACACACCGCACTAGTAAAATCATAAGCATGGCCATCTTAACAGTTAAATCATCTTAACAGTTAGATATTTGATTTTAAAGAAATGGAAATCAAAAGCCATCCCAAGCTTAACGGAAGTTAAAAATTGCTTAAAAAAGCAATGTATCATTGAACAACTTGATACTAATTTACAAAACGATAAAGACATAAAGAGCTTTTTCTCCAAGTGGTCACAATTTATTAAAGCACTTACTCCTAGCGAGATTGAATACATAATTTATCCTTTTAAAGATAGTGAACTTATTCTACTAGGGATATGGTAAATTCTGAGAATGTTCTATCTGTCCCCTAAGAAATCAATGTAGCCTTTGTTTTTCTTTTTCCTTTTTTTTTTTTTTTTTTCTTTTATCTTTTTTTTTTTCTTTCTCCTCTCTTCTTCTCGTTGTTGTTGTTGTTGTTGTTCTTGTTGTTCTTGCTGTTGTTGATGTTATTGTTGCTTGTTTGTCTTGATTTGTTTGTGGGGAGTTTCTTTATTTATTTTTTTGTGTGTGTACATGTGTGGAACCTTTTTGAACACACATGTTTGTCCTGGAAAAAATAAAAACCTTGGTTCCCAGTCAGGGGTAAGTTAAGATAAGTTGTAGTCTTTATTTTAGGCTATAAGGACCTGATTTTTCAGAGTAGGTAATAATGGTATTCGGGTCTACATATAGTCTTTACGCACATGAGTAACTATTCAAGGGGAGGACTGAATATGAAGTATCTATTAGTACGCAATATAGCCTTAAACACTGTTTTATGCTTTGTATTTTTCTTTGTGCCATGACTTGTACTAATTCCCCTATTTTGTAAATAGTGAGCTAATCCCTATTCCTCTTTTTTTTTCTGTACCCTGAACTGGATTTCCAATAAAAGAATATAAAAAAAAAAAAAAATTGCATGCTCTATCTCAGTGTTTTTCAACCAGTGTGCCGTGGCACACTAGTGTGCCGTGAGAGATCCTCAGTTGTGCCGCGGCAGACTGACAACAGTGCAGGGGTGTTTGTGAATGAATGTCAATATGTCATGTATAGTTTGTAGGAGGCATGGCATGACAGCACAGTACAGTGTGTGTATGTATATATATATATATATATATATATACTGTATGTATATATATCCTGTATTAGGCTACAATGTGTGATTTTGTAAAATTTTGGGATGGTGGTGTGCCACAGGATTTTTTTATGTAAAAAAGTGTGCCACGGCAAAAAAAAGGTTGCAAATCACTGCTCTATCTGAATCACAAAAGAAAAAATTTGGGTTCAGTGTCCCTTTAAAATGAAATAAAATTAAAGTAATAGCTAGTGCTATTACTACAGGCCAGAAGCAGCACAAAAAAAGATAGTTTATGTATATAATTGTTTTTTTTAATGTGGTCAGGACAGGCCATTAACAAAAGTGAAAGGAATAGTAAACCCCAAATTTTTCTTTTATGATTCAGATAGAACATACAATGTTAAACAACTTTCCAATTTAATTCTATTATCAAGTTTTCTTCATTCTCTTGTTATCCATTGCTGAAGGGACAGCATTCACAAGAACTGCTGGTGCAATGATAAATGCCGACAGCGTATGCTGTCGGCATTTATCGATGTGCAGCGGACATGATCCGCTATATCGGATCATGTCCACTCGCACCATAGTAAATAGGCCCCTATGTATGTTCTTCTCACATTTATGTGTGTTTATTATGTATTGTTTGTTTTTATTTTTTCATTGTACTACTTGTGGATCACTAGTTTGACAATATAAGTCAATTCTCTGTCTGTATAGTGCCTGTCTTGCTAGGCACCTATTAAATATATGGCTTATCCACTTACTTGAAAAAGAGTGCTGTATTCCCTATCTTTATTTAGGAGCATTTATTATGATGTGTCCTTTTTCTTTCTAATAGTCATTGGTTATAATATATACATATATATATATACATATATATATATATATATATATATATATATATATATATATACACACACACACACACACACATAAATAAATACAAAAAGGTGTTAAATGGGTCACCTTTCAACTGGAGCTTTTATTGTAAGTATATTATTGTGACAGATTCCCTGCTACCCCGACTTGGTAGCTCCACCAAGGGATCTTCCCGATACCTGGAACTGGCCACTATGTAGCGGGAAAAATGATTTTAGCAGAAGTCACCCAAATAACTAGACAGACTAGCATTCAGGTGAAAACACGAAGTACACTTTATTGGTAAAACACACAACATTTATACAATAACTGATCTTGATAACAAGCCTTATCTTACCCTCACATCTTCCACCATTCCCGCCCCTCCAGAGAGGCTGGCGTCTCCTTTGTGTCCATTGATCCCCAGTGTCCAGTGGTACAAGGATGGGGTATTTGGAGTGGTCCCGGGGGAGCAGTGGCCCTTCTATTGTGTCATTGGAAAGCCCCTGGCTCCCAGCTACTTCGGTCCAAAAATCGTCTTGATCCATGGCTGGAAGTCGGAGTTATGGCTTATCCAATGTTCACCAGGCAGGCCATTGTAAGAGGGGGTAATGATGGGGGGTCCAAAACCCCCGGTTCCTGAGAGAGCTCTCCCCTGTAAATCACCCGACCTCTGGTCCTTCCCCAGAGGTAGTAATTCCCCAGAGAGCATAGCTCTGGGACAAAGGACCGCTGGAGCGACCTGGGATGAAGGGGCCCGGGGATCCGAGCTGATACGGCTGGCCAGCGGTTCCATGGGGCCGGCCAGCCAAAGGGTGGTCTGTTGAATATGGCTTGGCAATACCGGTTCCCAATGGAGCTTACCTCCGGCAATTGGCCCACCTTTCCCCCCCATGGGGTATCAATCCCCAAAAGAGCAGAACTCTGGGGCAAGGGGCCTTTGAAGCAGCCGGAGGTAGTGTCCCGGTGGGTGCTGGGTGTGGGGGCCGGACGGTAGTTCCAGGAGCCCAGCCGGCCAGAGAGGTATGGGTCGGTCAGAGACCAGCTCTTTCAAGATCAGGTGGATTGTTGAAAACAAGGGAAACCAAAGCTCTGGGAGATCGCGGTTGTTCTGAGGTGCCCAAAACCGCTGAGAAACAACACAGGGGTAGGGGGGGGGGTAGGAGTTTAACCCCTGCAGCCCAGTATCTGTGACAATTATGATTTGTATAGGTTGGACTCGATGGACTTCTGTCTTTTTCAACCTCATCTACTATATTTCTATGTAATAGCTGCTTAAGAATATCACATTGAAAGTGTGATCATTTAGTAAGCAATATCTATTATTACAAATTATTGGAAGCATCTCCATGAATTAAAAACTACATAACTGCAGTTATAGATGCTAAATGCTATAGAGCAACTTGAAGAGAGGATAAAAAAAAACATTGCATGAATTGCTTGTTTGGTCTCAATCGATCAGTAGAGGGAAGTATGCATCTCAGCAGCTATTCAGGACATCAGGAGCAGGGGTGACACTGACTGCTCCTTAATCTGGCATTACTGCCCTGATCCACCCACATACTCCTTCCTCTCTCTCTAAATTAGCCTGTATAGTGCTGATTTATAGCAGGTAGAGGGAATAAATAAAAAAATTCAAATAAATGCAACTAATAAAAAAAGTAAGTGCACAGCTTAAAAGGAACAGTGGCTGCTGCCCCCCTAAATGGATGGGCCTGGTAGCAGTAGCGACCCCATGTGACTCCTGTAGTTACACCTCTGGATGCATATGGAACATTTGTTTTTTTTTATATTTTTCCAAAAATAGAGTGCAGATGTCTCATAAAGAGAATAGTCTAAAAATGAAAACTTACATGGAAACATGATCCTAATATGTATAGGTTACACTAGATATGGGTAGATATGATCGAAACATTCATGTATATTAAGGGATTTAATAAAACTGAGGCTGAAAAGATAATTTACAAAATGAGCAACTCCAGATAAAGGGATTATGATATCAAATTAAGGAAAGTGGGCTCAGGGCTCATTTATGGAATCACTTCTTTTCAGAAAGCATGGGAACAGACAAAGGACAAATACTTTAAATCAGGGGTATCAAGCTCATTGTATCCAGGAGCCACTGGTCAAGTGTTCTTCTCCCATAAGGGGCCACATGAACAGAGTAAGTGCTCTGAAACTGCATATACTAGAAACGGGAAGTGACGTTTATCCAAGTAGTAGTGCTTGGTAGGAGCTGTAGTACACAATAGATACACACAGTGTATATTTATCTTGTGAGTGCCAAGTAAAGTGATCATTCTGGAATTGAATAAAAAGTGACATTTATCCAAGCAGTGCATCATGGGAGTCTACACTGGACCATGCATGCTTGTCTTTATATTTATCTTGTGAGTGCCTATCTAGAACATCAACTTGTTACACCTCTTAGAACCCTAAAACAATTGAAGGGCCAAATTAATAATTTACCTAATAAACAAGGGAGGGCCAGATTAAACTATCTTGAGGGCCACACATGGCCCCAGGGCTGATACTTTGAGACCATTGCTGTAAAGGAACTATATATCTATACCTATATATATATATATATATATATATATATATATATATATATATATATATATATATACAGTATATATATATATATTTATATATATCATGGCACATCATTTCAATTTCTAAGTTACTAGCCAAGACAAACTGTTACTTACCACTTCTAATCCCACCCACCCACTACTGCACCCCCTCTTTGCATATGTTTAGCCATTGTGAAACATTTTGTAATATTGTTTTTATTGTTTTACAAATTAAATAATGCTACATACAGTAATAAAAAAATAAAAAAAAGTTCATAGCAGTTAAAAAACAACAACAGCTGGATAGAAATAGGAAGTTGTTGACAGTTATGGAAGGTCATAGCAGACCTATAATTTTTTTTTTATAATTATCATCTCTCCCTTCTCGCTCTTAACTATCTTTCTTAACTCCCTCCTCTCTTCAATCTTGCTTTTTACCCTCTCCCTTCTCTCTCAGGCCATATTTTCTCTTTACTCTCTTTCTTTCTACTCTCTCATTTCTTTTCACTCTTTTTTCTCCATTCTCTCTTAATTCTTCATTCTTCTCCACTTCCACTTTTTCTCAACAGTCTCTCTCTCCCTGCACCTGTTTACCTTCTCATAAGTAACAGTCTAAGCACTAATGGGGTCCCTACAGCCCTAGAGGAATAACATATTCTTGCACTTTTATGGATATATGATATCCTTTTAGATAATAATTGACAAAATGTGTGTTTTTCAGTGCTGCAATAAGAATGTACATTCTGCCAACTTTGCTACTTACAACATGATGAAGACTCAGCAGACTGCCCCCTTATTTCAGTTCTTTTGACAGACTTGAATTTTAGCCAATCAGTGCTGACTCCATGGTAAATTCATGAGCATGAGCTCAATGTTATCTATATGAAACACGTGAACTAATGCCCTCTAGTGGTGAAAAACTATCAAAATGCATTTGGATTAGAGGCGGCCTTCAAGATCTAAGAAATTAGCATATGAACCTCCTAGGTTTAGCTTTTAACTAAGATTACCAAGAGAACAAAGCAAAATTGGTGATAAAAGTAAATTGGAAAGTTGTTTAAAATTACATGCCCTATGTGAATCATGAACGTTTTTTTTTTGGGACTTGACCGTCCCTTTAAATTTCCACTCGCCAATGGCTAGTGGGCTAGTGGATATTTTGAGCCCTGTATAAATATAGGTATATGGTTATATATAGATATATACAGATATATGTAGGAATATCTATTTATAAATACTTAGAACATATTACAATATGTGCAGAACACTGGAATGTGAAATATTTACAGTAAATGCACAGTTAAAACCTTTATTAAATCTGAATATTGCAAAAATGAGATTTTTCATGTTTTCAGCTACTTAATTGCATGTGGCTCCAATGCACATATATTTATATTTATTTATATGTGTACATATATATGTATGTATGTATATATGTATATATGTCTGTAAATACATATATACACACATAAATACATATGTACACACACATATATTTATATATACATACATACAAACATATACATCTTTAGAGATGTTGATGTATGTATCTCTATGTTAAAGGGACAGTATAAACCAAGTTTCATATAACTGCATGTAATAGACACTTCTATAAAGAATAAGATGCACAGATACTGATATAAAAATCCAGTATAAAACCGTTTAAAAACTTACTTAGAAGCTCCCAGTTTAGCTCTGGTGAAAAGGTTATGCTGGAACATCCACTGCAAGTGGTTATATTACAAAAGGAGCAAACTCCCCCCTCCCCCTTCCTCTGCATATGAAAAGACTCTTTACACAAACAGGAACAAGCTGGAGTAGGTAGACAACAGTATATTTCTAAAACGTTTGGGGCTTGGTTAGGAGTCTGAAAATCAGTGCAATGTTATTTAAAAATAAGCAAAACTATATATAAAAAAATAAATATAAAAAGCTGTATGGGCTATTTCACAGGTTTTCAAACCTATCCTCAGGCTTCCCCAACAGGCCAGGTTTTCTGGATTACCTTGGGTGAGAGTAGGTAAAATAACCACGTTTACTAAGCAGCTGATTATTTCACCTGTGCTCTAGTTCAGATAGCCTCAAACTGTGGCCTGTTAGGGAGACTGAGGACAGATTTGAAAACCAGTGGGCTATATAAATGGATCATCTGCAAAATATTTATGCAAAGAAAAAACTAGTGTATAATGTCCCTTTAAAGCACTTTTGCAGCCTTTTTTCTACTTTTTTGTGCAGTATTTTTCTTTAAATAACTTTTATTAGAAGATGTTATTATGAGTGTAACTGTACTCTGTAATGTATTTTTGATGTATTTTGTGCAACTTTTTACTCAAGCATAACAGTTAAAGGGACATGAAACCCAATTTTTTTCTTTTATGATTCAGATAGATTATACATTTAAATAAAACTTTCCAATTTACTTCTGTTATCAATTTTGCTTCATTCTCTTGGTATCTTTTATTGAAGAAAAAGCAATTCACTCCTGGGAGCTAGATGAACACATTTGTAAGCCAATGAAAATGGGAATAAAAGTTCAGCCACCAATCAGCAGCTAGCTTCAAGCTCCTGAGCCAATCTATATATGCTTTTCAACAAAGGATACAAAGCGAATGAAGCAAATGGAAAATAAAAGTAAACTGGAAAGTTGTTTAAAATTGTATGTTCTATCTGAATCATAAAAGAAAAAAATGGGGGTTTCATGTCCCTTTGACCAGAGCTCTGAAATAGCGCTAACCTGACGTGCGTTAAATTAAATTGCTAAACATGTTTACTTTCAAACTTGTAATACGCGTGCTACTTCCGCTTTGTGCAAACACCTGCGACAAACACCCTATTCGATTGTGCACAACTGTTAGCGCATCACTCGTAATCTAGCCCTCAGTGAGGGGACTATTTTAGAGGTTTATTTAGGTACCACTAAATTAAACATTAATGGTTTGAATAGAGAATGCGATAAAAAAAAAATGTTTTTCTCTATTATCAAATGTGTTTTGTTCTCCTTGTATCCTTTTGTTTAAGAATAACTAGGTAGGCTCATAGGAGCTCAATCGCATGCACGTGTCTGTAACATTCAATGACAGCTGTGTGTGCAACAATATTTGAAGCAATGTTACAAATTGTTGCAAACACTGCTGCCCTAGAGCGCTGGTTTTCAAACCTGTCCTCAGTCTCCCTAACAGGCCACAGTTTGAGGCTATCTGAACTGGAGCACAGATGAAATAATCAGCTGATTAGTAAACGTGGTTATTTTACCTGCTCTCATCCAAGGTAATCCTGAAAACCTGGCCTGTTGGGGAGGCCTGAGGAGAGGTTTTAAACCCAGTGCTCTAGAGTGTTAAAGACATGTAGATGCTCCTAAAGTTCTATTAGCCTACCTAGTTTACGGTAACATTGCTTCAAATATTGTTGCAAACACAGCTGTCGTTGATTGTTACAGACACCTGCATGCACTTGCGGTCCTATGAGCCTTACCTAGTTATTCTTCAACAAAAGGATAAAATGAGAACAAACACATAGGTTCCAAATTATCAAGCTCCATTCCCCTAAAGACCGCTGCTCCATAACTTCTCTGCTGCCTCTGAGGCTGCGGTCTGCAATCCGCACGATCCTGTACGATCGGGCTGATTGACACCCCTGCTAGCGGAATCTGCAGGGGGCGGCATTGCACAAGCATTTTAATTTTGACTTTTTCTGTCCCTTTAATTTGTAGTTCACAACACTATAAGCTACCAATAACAGAAGCTCCAAAAGAGGGGACCTGACCCCCCCTTAATATTCATAAGTGAGATAATCTGCTGCCTTGTGTGAATAAGCTGCACAAGGAGTATTGTTTATGCCTTTAATGATGAAGCGCTGTACCATTTTAAAAGTGGATATTATCCCACATGTTTGTGTAAACCAGCATCATGGGAAATCCTCTTAAGCATCTCTACAGGAAGTTTATAGCTACTAAGTAAATATTTATCTTTTATCTGAAAGGAATCAACTGTTACAAATGTAAGTATCTGTTAGATTGCACTTCCTGATGGAAAACTATTTTATAATTGGTATAACTCATCTCTCTTCATTAATGCAGTGACGCTACAAACGTTAAATATTTCCAGCCCCTATTTTTCCATTTTCCAATTTTTTTTTTATTTCAAAATGTGGCTCAGATATCTATATATATATATTTTTTTTTTTTTATTATTTTTTTTTTTTTTGCTAAACCAATTATTAGTGGAAATATTTGCTTGGTTTAAAATTTAACAATACCCTGCTTTATTATTTGTAACTCCTGTCTTGGGGCTTAATGACCAAAAATTTGCTGGCATGAAGAAAAATCTCATAAATTCTTTGGGGACTTTTGTTAAGCATTATATTGCAATGTATGTGACTTTCCTGTATATCCAGAACTCTGTGTAGCGAAATAAACCATTTTAAAGGGACAGTCTAGTCCAAAATAAACTTTTATAATTCAGATAGAGAATGTAATTATAAACAATTTTCCAATTTACTTTTATCACCAATTTTGCTTTGTTCTCTTGGTATTCTTAGTTGAAAGCTAAACCTAGGAGGTTCATATGCTAATTTCTAAGCCCTTGAAGGCCGCCTCTTCTCTCAGGGCATTTTGACAGTTTTTCACCACTAGAGGGTGTTAGTTCATGTGTGTCATATAGGTAACACTGTGCTCAGGCACATGGATTTCAGGTGTGCCAGCTCTGAATTGGCTAAAATGAATGTCTGTCAAAACAACTGAAATAAGGGGGCATTTTGCAGAGGCTTAGATACAGGGGCATCTACTTATCAAGCCGTCAACTTACTTGCATTCGCCGGCACCAATACGCTCACCTAAGATCGCCTAACATTGCTGCCGCGGACCTGAATATGCTCTCCAAAGTTACCAAAAAAGCTGTCAAAAAGCAAGTACGGGATGCAATCAGCCAATAGGATTGAGCTTGCATTCTATTGGCTGTTCCAATCAGCCAATAGAATGTGAGCTCAGTCCTATTGGCTGATTGGATCAGCCAATAGGATTGAACTTCAATCCTATTGGCTGATTGCATCAGTCAATAGGATTTTTCCTACCTTAATTCTGATTGGCTGATAGAATTCTATCAGCCAATCGGAATTGAAGGGGCCATCTTGGATGACGTCACTTAAAGGAACCGTCATTGTTCAAGAAGACGTCGGATGAAGAGGATGCTCCGCGTCGGATGTCTAGAAGATGGAGCCGCTTCGCGCCGGATGGATGAAGATAGAAGATGCCATCTGGATGAAGACTTCTGCCCGTCTGGAGGACCACTTCTGCCCGTCTGGAGGACCACTTCTGCCGGCTTCGTTAAGGACTTCGGCCCGGTTGGTTGAAGACTTCTCCCGGTAAGGTGATATTCAAGGGGTTAGTGTTAAGTTTTTTTAAGGGGGAATTGGGTGGGTTTTAGAGTAGGGTTGGTTGTGTGGGTGGTGGGTTTTAATGTTGGGGGGGATTTGTACTTTTACAGTTAAAAGAGCTGATTACTTTGGGGCAATGCCCCGCAAAAGGCCCTTTTAAGGGCTATTTGTAATTTAGTGTAGGGTAGGGCTTTTTTATTTTGGGGGGGCTTTTTTATTTTGTTAGGGGGATTAGATTAGGTGTAATTAGTGTAAAAATCTTGTAATTTGTTTATTATTTTCTGTAATTTAGTGTTTGTTTGTTTTTGTACTTTAGATAATTTTATTTAATTTTATTTAATTGTATTTAATTTAGGGAATTAATTTAATTATAGTGTAGTGTTAGGTGTTAGTGTAACTTAGGTTAGGTTTTATTTTACAGGTACATTTGTATTTATTTTAACTAGGTAGTTAGTAAATAGTTAATAACTATTTAGTAACTATTCTATCTAGTTAAAATAAATACAAACTTGCCTGTAAAATAAAAATAAACCCTAAGATAGCTACAATGTAACTATTAGTTATATTGTAGCTATCTTAGGGTTTATTTTATAGGTAAGTATTTAGTTTAAATAGGAATAATTTAGTTAATGATAGGAATATTTATTTAGATTTATTTAAATTATATTTAAGTTAGGAGGTGTTAGGGTTAGACTTAGGTTTAGGGGTTAATAATTTTATTATAATGGTGGCGACCTTGGGGGCGGCAGATTAGGGGTTAATAAATGTAGGTAGGTGGCGGCGGTGTAGGGGGCGGCAGATTAGGGGTTATTAAGTATAATGTAGGTGGCGGCGGTGTAGGGGGTGGCAGATTAGGGGTGTTTAGACTCGGGGTACATGTTAGGGTGTTAGGTGTAAACATTACCATAGGAATCAATGGGATATCGGGCAGTAGCGAACATGAGCTTTCGCTGCTTTCAGACTTCCATTGATTCCTATGGTATCCGCCGCCTCCAGGGCGGCGGATTGAAAACCAGGTAAGCTGGGCCGGAATAGTGGCGAGAGTACCTGGTAGAATTTTGTTAACTAGCAAAAGTAGTCAGATAGTGCCGAATTTGCATTCGGAACATCTTTAATGACGTAAGCATCGATCGGTGTTGGACTTTGCCCGGCGGATCGTAATGTTACGTCACAAAATTCAACTTTTTCCGGTCTGTAGGGTTTGATAACTAAGGGGAATCAGGCTCGCCACAAATACGCTGCGGAATTCCAGCGTATTTGCGGTTGACGGCTTGATAAGTAGATGCCATTGTAATCACAGAGGTAAAAAGTATATTAATATAACTGTGTTGGTTGTGCAAAACTGGGGAATGGGTAATAAAGGGGTTATCTATCTATTTAAACAATAACAATTTTGGTGTAGACTGTCCCTTTAAAGCTAAAATTTGCCTTTCTAAAAGTCTTTAAGGGTTCTCACAGTACTGAAAAGGCTGCTTAAATAATCTAATCAAAACAGAGAGCTTTAGATCATCGGCTCAATGGAGAAATTTTGACCTATTAACCTAGCTTCAATAAAACCAGTTTGTAAAACTAACATGAAAATTGCAGAATTCATAAAGACACATGTCACATGTCACAGTGAGTACCACTTTAATAATCATTAAAGGGACAGTCAACACCAGAATTTTTTTTGTTTTAAAAGATAGATAATCCCTTTATTACCCATTCCTCAGTTTTGCATAACCAACACTGTTATATAAATATACTTTTTACCTCTGTGATTACTTTGTATCTAAGCCTCTTCTGACAGCCCCCTGCTCACATGACATTTTATTTATTATCTATTGACTTTCATTTTAGCCAATTAGTGCAGTGTCTGCCACAATCCACGGGCGTGCTCAAAATGTTATCTATAGGGTTTACCTGAACTAGCTCTCCCCTGCTGTGAAAAGCAAATAAAAAAGCATGTGATTAGAGGCGGCCTTCAAGGGCTTAGAAATTATCATATGCGCCTTCCTAGGTCTAGCTTTCAACTAAGAATACCAAAAGAACAAAGCAAAATTGGTGATAAAAGTAAATTGTAAAGTTGTTTAAAATTACATGCCCTATTTGAAACATGAAAGTTTTTGTGGACTTGACTGTCCCTTTAACACCAGTTCCTCTCCTCCATTGCTATCCGCCATAAACCCCCTTAGAATGTAAGCCTAAGAGCCCAACTGCTTGCAGATCACCTTCTAAAGAGCTGACTACAACAGTGAGACTCTTGGCAGCGCCCTCTACCAATTTGATTCCTAAAACTGTTTCCTTGTATTCCGCCTATGTTTATAGCACTGCGGAATTGGCGCTCTACAAATAACCGATAATAATAATAATGATGAGGATTAACCTCATTTGCACTCTGGAACCAAGCTTGCTGGAGATGTGAAAATGCAGTTGTCGGGAACAGGCTGAAGTTGTCACCAGATAGACAGTACCAGTAATCAGTATACATTCGAATACCAAAATATCTGTTAGGAAGCAGATGTCACAATAGAGGGCGTAGGCAGATTAGCCAAAGGTTCTGCTCCAGAAGTCAATAGCCTGCCAGCCAGTTCTTAAAACAAGAATGGGTCCAAAGGAAGCTGTGAGCAATTATTTTTGACATCATATATCAACTCCTGGAGGTAAACAAATTTAACCTCAGCATATATATTGTCAACAGATTTCACACTCACATATACTTCGTATACATCGATAACCTCTGTATAAATTGTGCTATTCATCACAACTCACAATCCAATCTATCTGCAAGCCTTATAACAATTCAGTTATGATATACGTAGTGATGAGAATGATTGTTTGATACTGTATACTAACCCTCAGAGGCAAATAAAATTACATAACTGTACCTAGGCCACTTGACCGGTTATCATTTATTAGTGGCACTAACCACTGCAACTCATAGTCATATATGCCCTATAACAATACTGTTGTGGAACAAACAGTGATGTGAGTGATTATTAAACGCTACATATTAACCCTTTGCGGTAAATAAAATTATAGAACCGTAGTGGTCCGAAATGACATTTTATTGTGTGATACTCCCCGCAACTCATAGTGGTATATGTTTGTAAGCCTCATAACAACCAAGATACTGAAGTACTTATCCTTAATCTAGGAGTTATCCACCCACTCATCTTCCTACGTGTATTAGTCAATCCACCTTTATTTATTTGTCCCTGCAACATATCTAATTAGAATTTAGAATTCATAACATATCACAGCAATATTTTGGATTTGTGTAAGTGTTTTTAATTCACAATTGTTCTTCCCTATTTTAACATAACTCCAATAAAAGTTATATTTTAATTTTAATTTTTTTTTCTCATCTGCCCATATTGCACAAGAGATTGGCAATATAGACCAAATTGTATACCAGAAGTCAAAAATGTAATATAAAACCATAATATTGTTTGACTAAACTTCCAGAGTGCTATAAGTGTATACTTTCATTAGAAGATATCTATCTTCTAAACCAGTCCTTTTCAAGTTCTTAAAACAAGTTACATGCAGGGATGAGGCTTGAGGCAAGTCATGATGTAAGTTGGTGTCAGAACCAAGAAAGCAATACAGGAACAACAATACTAGGGGGTAGATTTAACAAATGGCGGGCAGACATGATTCACTGTAGCGAATCATGTCCGCCCAACATTGATAAATGCCGACAGCATATGCTGTCCGCATTTGTCATTGCACAAGCATTTCTTGTGAAATGCTTGTGCAATGCCGCCCCCTGCACATTTGCGGCCAATCGGTCGCTAGCAGGGGGTGTCAATCATCCCGATCACATCTGATCAGTATGGTTGCAGTCCGCCACCTCAGAGGTGGCAAACAGGTTAAGGAGCAGCGGTCTTATGACCGTTGCCTCTTAACTAGACATGTGCATTTTGATTCGTTCCGAATCGAAATTCAGACAAATTTGTTAAATTCAGAGATTCAGATCGATTCGAATTTCCGAATTACTGTAGTACTGAATCTACCGAATAAATCCGAATTAGTTCAGATTTATTCATTACATTCAGATGGCCATGGATTACACTAGTATTGTACTGTATATTAGGTTATATCACTCTGCTATGGGTTACACCTAATATACAGTAAATAATACTAGTCTAATACACAGCACATCCCACCTAACACATACCGAAATTCCGAATTTCCGAATCGAACTGAACCGAATCCAGCCGAATTTATTCAAATCCGAATGAATCCGAATGATTCCAAAACGAATTCATTCAAATTTTTCCGAATTCAAATCGATCCGAACCGACATTCGAAAACATCTGAATCGATCCGAACCGAAACTAAACAAATTTTTCGGCCATGCATAAGTCTACTCTTAACTCCTGATTCCAGCGAGCCAGAAGGCTCGTGCAGAATGAGCAGCATACACTGCTTAATAAAGTGTCCCCTGGGTGTCATGATACACTCATGAGGAGTAGTTAAAACTTGGAATAGATACCCATCAGAGGGTTAATGTGAAATGTTCTTTCTTTGTATAACATCTGTGTGTGTTAAAGAATGCAGTGATCTAAAGACCCCCCTTCCCCCTCCCCCCCTCCTCCTGGTGCTTGCTATCTTTTGGTAAAATGGTTTAAGGACTTTCGCAAGGAGCATTTGGATAGTCGTAAATTAACACAAGGACTGTGGTCTTGACAAGACAAAGGAAGACTTGCCTAGAACAGAAGGAGTAACATCAGAAGGAAGTTCCCACATACCTATAGAGGCTTGGTTATATGTGCAAAGTGTAGGTATTGTGTTTAGTTTATGCCCCATTTTATTTTAAAATACTTTATCATTGCATTTATTCTTTTTCTTTTGTTGTCTTCTGTTTTTTGTAATGTGGCACTGTGTAACCTGTATTTTTCTTTTGTTATTAAACATATAAATAATTTAATTCTGTCTTTGGGCTCAAATATCTGAATTCACAATCTGAAGAGACAAGGTTAAAGGCACATTACCTAACTGTTAGTCGTGTGAGTTATTGGGTTTCCAAGACACCCTTATTCAAAACTCTTGGTGGCGGCAGCATTGTTAATCTGGGGTGGTGTAGGCAGGATTTGGGAATTAATTTGCTGTCCATTTAGGTCCTTGTAGAAGTAAAGGTGTAAGGGAACCTGGGTTTGAGTGCTATTAACCCCTTCTGCCCACACTCTCCCCATAGTCATGGCTGGCGGATAGGCTTAGCCGTCACACTAGGATTTCCATGAGAATAACCAAGTACCTAACTAGCATCGACAGAGGCTGTTTAACACCTCCCACATAGGCTCCAAAACACCTGCAGGCTGACTTCAGTTCATAAAGAATGCTACCCTCAGAGCAGAGAATAAAGTCAGTATTATAAATAGAGGAGGTTAGCAATTCCTTTGCGCTAAATTTAGCAAACCTTTGTGGTAACATCCTTAACCATGGATAACAGATATTGCACACAGTGATGACAGCCATGCTAAAACCTTCTAGCGCGGCCTGGACTTCAGTTACTTTCACTGCACTGGACAACTGATGCATCCCTGCAGGTATGCATAGCGCTGCCCCTACCATGCATAATAAAACCTCCCAGGGCATAGCAGATACTGGCTTCAAAAAACTCTTTCAAAACATTAAAAAACAAATGGCTAGATTACGAGTTTTGCGGTAAGAGCTGCTCGGTGCTAACTTGCAAGTTATTGTCACCGCTCACATCCCTCTAGCGCTGCTATTACAGGTTTACAAAAACCCGGTGTTAGCAGGCAATATTGCAGCGTAAAGCAAAATTGAGCTTCATACCGCGCTCCAATACCAGCGCTGCTTTGAGCTGGTTTAACGTGCTCGTGCACGATTTCCCCATAGACATCAATGGGGAGAGCCGTCTAAAAAAAGCCTAACACCTGCAATAAAGGAGCGTAAAGCTCCATAACGCAGCCCCATTGATTCCTATGGGGAAAGAAAATGTTATGTTTACACCTAACACCCTAACATAAACCCAGAGTCTAAACACCCCTAATCTGCTGCCTCCGACATCGCCGACACCTACATTACACTTATTAACCCCTAATCTGCGGCCACCGCCACCGCCGCCACCTACATATAGTTATTAACCCCTAATCTGCCGCCCCCAATGTCGCCGCCACCTACCTACACTTATTAACCCCTAATCTGCCGCCCCCAACGTCACCACCACTATACTAAAGTTATTAACCCCTAAACCTAACCCTAACACCCACTAACTTTAATGCAATTAAAATAAATCTAAATAAAACCTACTATTAATAACTAAATAATTCCTATTTAAAACTAAATACCTATAAAATAAACCCTAAGCTAGCTACAATATAACTAATAGTTACATTGTAGCTATCTTAGGTTTTATTTTTATTTCACAGCTAAGTTTGTATTTATTTTAACTAGGTAGACTAGTTACTAAATAGTTATTAACTATTTACTAGCTACCTAGCTAAAATAAATACAAATTTACCTGTAAAATAAAACCTAACCTGTCTTACACCTAACCTTACACTACAATTAAATAAATTACATAAATTAAATGCAATTAACTAAATTACAAAAAAACACACTAAATTAAACAAAATAAAAAAAGAAATTATCAAATATTTAAACTAATTACACCTAATCTAATAGCCCTATCAAAATAAAAAAGCCCCCCCCCAAAAAAAAAACCTAGCCTAAACTAAACTGCCAATAGCCCTTAAAAGGGCCTTTTGCGGGGCATTCTCCCAAATAAATCAGCTCTTTTACCTGTAAAAAATAATTACAAACAACCCCCCAACAGTAAAACCCACCACCCACACAACCAACCCACCCAAATAAAAACCTATCTAAAAGACCTAAGCTCCCCATTGCCCTGAAAAGGTCATTTGTATGGGCATTGCCCTTAAAGGGCATTTAGCTCTTTTTCCGCTCAAACCCTAATCTAAAAATAAAACCCACCTAATAAACCCTTATTAAAACCTAACACTAACCCCTGAAGATCCACTTACAGTTTTTGAAGACCCGACATCCATCCTCAAAGAAGCGGCAGAAGTCTTAATCCATGCGGCAAGAAGTCCTCAACGAAGCCGGGAGAAGTCTTCATCCAAGCGGGCCGAAGTCTTCATCCAAGCCGGCAGAAGTCTTCATCCAGACGGCTTCTTCTATCTTTATCCATCCGGCGCGGAGTGGCTCCATCTTCAAGACATCCGGCACGGGGCATCCTCTTCTTACGATGGTGACTGAAGAATGAAGGTTCCTTTAAGGGACGTCATCCAAGATGGAGTCCCTTGAATTCCGATTGGCTGATAGAATTCTATCAGCCAATCGGAATTAAAGGTGAAAAAATCCTATTGGCTGATGCAATCAGCCAATAGGATTGAGCTTCAATTCTATTGGTTGATCCAATAGGATTGAGCTTGCATTCTATTGGCTGTTCCAATCTGAAATAACGTGACATAACAGTGAGATGAGTTACTTTACAAAAGTAATTGCATGTTGTTTTTTTTAAATTCTGCAATGTTTGATTAGACATGTACAGCCAAGAAATTTTTGCTCCAAATATTCAGGGAAATTAATTTCCCCAACTATTCATTGGCTGCACTATTTGGTTTGATTAAAAGTTCACCTGTAGCTAAAATACTTATCTTAACACGCTCTGGAGAGTGCGCTATCCTGATCCTCTTCTTGCCAGGGCCCCACCCGCGCTAACAGGTACTAAGCCTCCTGTTAATGCCGCCGAGGCTCTGGCAAGATGCGGATCGAGTTAGCGCATTCTTCAGATCAAGTTAATTAAAGTATTGTAAACTAAAGAAAACAAATGAGAACTGACGAATTTCGTCAGTATTTTTACATTTTCTTTAAATTTTGCTGGTGCTGTCATTCAGATATGTGTTTCCATCTATGACAATTGCAAATTTCTAGTTTAGATAATGCCCATTTTCCAAGGTTGCGAGATCGTCTAGACAAATATCTATCTAGCAGGGCTACTTTACAATGACAAACATATATATATATATATATTTAACCAAGAGAAAGTAAAATGAAGAGGGCGCTCAGTGTAGAGAACTGTAAATGGAGAAATATTCTTAATAAAACTAGAGTATCTCAAAAAAGGCCGCTATTTATGTTCATGAAATGAGATACAAAGTGTGAAAAAATAAATATATATATATCTCTCACTGCATATACATGGGAATAGCACAAATATTTTATACAAGCTCTTACATATACACAATGGTCTAGCAATTATTACTAGTGTGCTAAAACACCACAGGTGACAAATACAGTTAACACAACACAAAATCAATGCATGCAGGTTACAATAGGAATAAAGTCCATAAGTGATACAATGTGAAGAAACGGAAAGAGTGGAAATCCCAGTGTAGCGGATCACACTATCCCCTCAGGGGATTCTACTTACTCTCCTTAACCTCAATCTGTATGAGGTAAGTGTCGCGTAGGGTAAGTAGAATGACTTTCCTTGTTGTAGCAAGTATCCTTAGGCTTGTAGCTGTCTCCCAAATCTGGGCTATAAGAGAGCAGGTCACGTAGGCTTGGGCCTCTTCTTCCTGTTCTGCTGCCACTGGAAAAGTCCTGTCAAGTTCCTGGGAATTTGAAGATGGATCGTGCTCGAATGGTTTCGGTTCCTCCACTGTGGTTTGGCGATGAGGAGGATGAGGCTGGCCGGCCGTCGACACCTGTATTCCTTTTTTGCAAGACCAGTCTCCCTTTCCCTGTATCTTCTGTAATGTCTTTATGTCTAAGTTCCTTCACTGCAATTCCACTGTGAAAGTGATCCCATAATGCACCAGACCTATTTTGCAACCTGTACTATTTTATAATATAAAACAATTACATTCATTTACAGGACCCTTTTTTAAGCAATCGTGTTTTCGAAGTGTTACGGTTATAATTACTGTTTTGTGCATTCCTATCGGTTCTAGTTTGTAGTACGACATATGTGCACCTCATGCAATTATACGTGTTAATGGCAGTAACACCAGCTGGTGAT
The DNA here is from genome assembly GCF_027579735.1 of Bombina bombina. Lineage (NCBI taxonomy): Eukaryota > Metazoa > Chordata > Amphibia > Anura > Bombinatoridae > Bombina > Bombina bombina. Next base: position 52,520,522 of record NC_069510.1, on the reverse strand, counting down.
AGACTGGAAAAGATATGTGGCATGAGAGTGCTTAAAGGGACAGTATACACACATTTTCATATAACTGCATGTAATAGACACTACTATAAAGAATAATATGCACAGCTACTGATATAAAAATCCAGTATAAAACCATTTAAAAACTTACTTAGAAGTTTCCAATTTAGCTCTGTTTAAAAGGTTACTGGAACACCCACTGCAATTGGGAAATAGCAGACACTCCCCTCCTCCCCCTTTCTTTGAAAATGAAAAGACCCTTTACAAAAACAGAAGCAAGCTGGAGTAGGTATACGTTGGTATTCTCCTAAAACTTTGGGGCTTATTTAGGAGTATGAAAACTATCCATTTTTAACCCCCCCCCCCCCCCCAAAAAAAAAAAAAACAAACTGTATGGGCTATATAAATGGATAATCTACAAAACATTTAGGCAAGGAAAAATCTAGTGTATAATATCCCTTTAAAGACTTTTAAATGTGATATTGCCTGAACAACAAGACTCTAGTACAATGTGTCTGGGGGGCATGGCTTATAGTATTTGTATTTTACAGGGTTTTAAACTACTCCCTTGTCATGGAACCAGGGGTACCAGGGATGCCTCCTTACCTGTTCACCGGTGGGTAAGGCGGGGGCGCCGTCGCAAGTTTCTCCTCGGCTGTGATTACACCTAGTGTTTCATTTGTGCCTGTTGGTGCGCGCTCATGTGCCCACGTGTGCGCCTTGGCGTGTGCGTGGGTGGGCATGTGCGCAGATGGTGTAGGTATCTGATGCTGGCTTGTTGCTGAGTTATTTTGCCAGTTTATCTGCATAACTAAGCATTGTATTTTTTTTGATCCTATTCCCTTCCTCTGATCTTGGATTCCCTGGTTTTGACCCCTGGCCTGACTTCCGTTTATGATACTTGCTGCCTGGACCGACATATTATCCTGACTACGCCTTTTGGATCTTCCTTGTCTGTACCTTGCTTTGGATTTGTGTGCTTCTTGCCATAGGGTTTCTCCTCCTGCACTCAGGGTAGCCTTGCTCCCTGACAGAATAACTCAGCCAATCATGGAACCCGCAATTACGCATTCCTATTCAACAGAAGAAACAACCTTTGCTACTTCATATGGTGGATGGCAGTACTTTAACGACTGGTCCAGTTACCCAAGAATTATACCCAATAGTTCTCCGTATTGGTGACCGACATCAGGAGATTGTCATCTGGGATATTGTTCCGTCACCTTTATTTCCTGTCATCTTGGGTATTACATGGCTACACAAACATAACCCACAGATTAACTGGAGTAATGGAGAACTATCTTTTAAGTCTCTTCACTGTTCGTCTGATTATCTACTTCCTGATATCAAATCCACTACTCTTTTGGTTACGACTACCGTAACATTTCTACCCCTTAAGTACCACGATTTTTCTGACATTTTCAAGAAGAAAGGAGCCGATGTTTTACCACCCCACAGGGTATATGTCTGCCCGATTGATCTTCTCCCAAGGGGCCCCACTTCCTCGTGGTCGACTTTATAACCTCTCCATGCCTGAAACTAAGGTATTAAAAGAATACATTGAGGAAAGTTTGGCCAAGGGGTTCATATGCCCTTCTACGTCACCTGTGGGTGCTGGCATCTTTTTTGTGGGAAAAAAAGATGGTGGTCTTTGTCCTTGTGTAGATTATTGTGCCCTTAACGACATCACAATTTAAAAACGCTACCCACTTCCTCTTATTTCTGAGCTACTGGATAGAGTGAAAGATGCCCAGTACTTCACCAAGATCGATCTTAGGGGCGCATACAATCTCATTCGTGTTAAGAAAGAGCATGAATGAAAGATGGCTTTCCATTCCAGATATGGACATTTCGAGTATCTCATAATACCATTTGGGCTTTGCAACACCCCTGCCACGTTCCAGTGTTTCATCAACGATGTCTTTAGAGAGCTTCTTGATACTTTCCTGGTCATTTATCTGGACGACATCTTGATATTTTCTAAAACGCTTGCTGAACATAAGAATCATGTGAAAATAGTCCTACAGCATTTCCGATTCCACAAATTATACGCTAAACTTGAGAAAAGCATGTTTGAGGTCTCATCCATTGAATTTCCTGGGTATGTTCTTTCACCTGGATAAGTTAAGATCCAAAAAAGATTAAGGCCATTCTTGAGTGGCCTGTACCTCAAAACAAATGTATGGTTCAGCAATTAATTGGCCGCTCAAAGGGCCTTTCTTCAGCTTAAATCTCTATTTACTTAAGCTCCATTTCTAGCACAACCAAATACTTCATCTCCATTCTACCTAGAAACAGTTGCCTCCAAGATATCCATTGGTGCGGTCCTCTCTCAAAAGACAGGAGAGAACCTCCTACATCCTTTAGCCTTCATTTCGCGTAAGCTTAACAGTGCAGAAAGAAATTATGATGGAGAGCGAGAACTATTGTCCATTAAGAATGCTCTTGAAGAATGGAGACACCTACTGGAGGGTACCATCCATCCCGTGGTGGTATATACAGGTATATACTGCCAAAAGGTTGAAACCTCGTCAAGCCAGATGGGCCCTCTTCTTTTCCCAATTTGATCTACTCATCACATATTGTCCTGGATCAAAAAATCGGAAGGCAGACGATTTAACTCGTATGTATGCCTCTAAAAAAGAATCTGTATCCCATCATCAAGAGACTACCCTTCCTCCAGCATATTTTCTGGCTTCTCATTAGTCTCTTATCAAGGAGATTCGACAAGCCAGTACTACTGTTCCTACTGAAGCAGCTCATCCACCCATTACTCATGGCCATTATTACCACCAACAATGTATATTTGTCCCTGCTAGCCATCGTCTACCAATAATGCAACACCATCATGATAACCCTATAGCTGGTCATAGAGGAATTCATAACACAATTGAACTTATCCAACATCACTTTTGGTGGCCTTCTCTACCTTCTGATGTGCAATCTTTTGTCAACTCTTGTACAGTCTGCGCCCAAAATAAACAATCCACCTCAAAACCTACCAGACTGTTATAACCCTTTAACTGTGTCAAACCATCCTTGGCGAGATATTAGTATGGACTTTATAGTCGAGTTACCCCTGTCCCATGGTCACAACACTATCATGGTCATAGTTGACCATTGTACGAAGATGGCACATTTTATTCCTATGGCTGGATTGCCTACTGCGCAACGTACTGCCAAGCTTTCAATTCAGCATATATTTAGTCTTAATGGGTTCCCAACATCTATAGTCTCACATAGAGGATCTCAGTTTACCTCTCGCTTCTGGATTCACTTCTGTCGCAGTCTACATATCACCTGTAATCTATCCTACACTTATAATCCTCAGACGAACGGGCAAACTTAGCGGACTGATCAGACCCTGAAGCAGTATCTTCGCTGCTATTCCTCTTATCTACAGGATGATTGGGTAGATCATCTATCACTTGCTGAATACGCATACAATAACCAAAAACACAAATCTATGGGCTGGAGCCCTTTCTATGCGAATTATGGGTACCATTTTCCATCCATTCCTGACCTTCCTTCTCTTATCCCTGTGCCTTATGTTTCCCACTGATTACGCAACCTTAGAGCTATGCTCCGCAGCATCACCACAGTCCAACAGCAACAAAAAATGCTGGCTGATCGCAAGCGCAAACCTCCTCCTATATACAAAATAGGTGACAAGGTTTGGTTGGCTACCAGACATCTTCGTTTGACCTGTCCTACCAAGAAACTTGGTCCTTTTTTCCATTGGCAAAATAATCAACAATGTCGCTGTTAAGCTGAAACTACCTGACTCTCTTAGAATAAATCCTGTCATTCATGTGTCTCTGGTGAAACCCTTTTCTGCTAATCCTTTCCCAGGTCAGGTGGCAGCTCCTCCTCCTCCTATTCTGGTAAATAACGATGAAGAGTACAAAGTCCAGGACATTCTAGACTCTCATAGGAGACGGGGTCGTCTAGAATATCTTGTCCATTGGAAAAGGTATGGTCCCGAGGAGCGTTCCTGGGAACCTGTTGGCAATTTCCATGCTGCAGCCAAGTTGCATGCCTTTCATTTGAGATCTCCTGACAGGCCTTCCCAGGTTTGCGTCCAGAGGCCGCTCCTTGGTGGGGGGCTCTGTCATGGAACCAGGGGTACCAGGGATGCCTCCTTACCTTTTTACCGGTGGGTAAGGCAGGGGCGGCGTTGCACGTTTCTCTTTGGCTGTGATTATGCTTAGTGTTTCGTTTGCGCCTGTTGGTGCGTGCTCATGGGCACGCATGTGTGCTTGCGGGTGCACCTTGGTGTGCACGTGCGTGGGTGCGCATGTGTGCGGATGATGTCACAGGTGCTTTCCATCCGCTAGGGGAATCTTTGTGACACGCCTCTCTCTGCCTTCTCATTGGGTACTAGGTATCTGATGCTATCGTTGTCTTGGATACAGGGGGGGGGGGTTCCTGGGCCCTGCTAGGTTTAAATTCTGGTCTGAGCCCTGGCTTGTTGCTGAGTTATTTTGCCAGTTTATCTGCATAACTAAGCATTGCATTTTCTCTGATCCTTTTTCCCTTCCTCTGATCTTGGATTCCCTGGTTTTAACCATTGGCCTGACTTCCGTTTACGATACTTGCTGCCTAGACCAACTTATATTATCCTGACTACTCCTTTTGGATCTTCCTTGTCTGTACCTTGCTTTGAATTTGTGTGCTTCTTGCCGTAGGGTTTCTCCTCATGCACTCAGGGTAGCCCTGCTCTCTGACATCCATATCCCCATTTCACCTTCACCACTGGCTTCTTTATCCTCTGATATTTCTAATCTGCCACTACATTGACGTATGCAAGTCATGCCCAGAACAGTAACAGATTACTGTTATCTGTAGTTACTACAAATAACTCAAATTATCACCAAGTTTGTGATTGATTTTACAGTACATATCACTTGATAACCATTATACAGTGACATTAGAACATCATTTTATAACAGTTTACAACAGTTTGTATTTTGCTAATTAAAAATTGGTAATACTTAAAATGATTGTAAAGTTTAAGGATTTAAAGCCCAGTATCTAAAACTACTCTAAAAATAGGGGCACTTTAAGTAATTAAACTATACCATTATGCTTATTTTTTAAAATACTAACCTTTTTGTTACAGTAAACTTACCGCTGATCCTCCGCCAGCATCTCAGACTGTATTGAGCAGATTGATGACGAATCCGGCTTCCTCCAATCTTTGCGTGCCCCCTTTGGAATCCAGTTTGTGGAGCACGCAACTATTGGAGGAAGCCGGGTTCATCATTGATATGCAAAATACAATCTGAGATGCAGGCGGAGGATCGGCGGTATGTTTACCATAACAAAAATGTAAGTATTTAAAAAAAGAAGTGTCATTGTAAAGTTTAATGACTTAAAGTGCCCCTATTTTTCAGAGTATATTTAGATACTGGGCGTTAAATCATTTAACTTTACAATCACTTTAATTTAGTCCTTATAAACACATACTGTATATCTCAACTTTGATTATATGGGGGCCGATTTAAGAAGCTCCGTATCGGCACCAATGCTTCTGTTTTCACGTGAGCCTTGAGGCTAGTCGGAAACAGGAGTTAAGAAGCAGAGTTAAGACCACTGATCCTTAACTCGTACCCCACCTCTGAGGTGGCGTACAGCAATCAGCCCAATCACATACGATCGGGTTGATTGACACCCCCTGCTAGTGGCCGATTGGCCGCTAATCTGCTGGGGGGTGGCATTGCACAAGAAGTCCACCAGAACTGCTTGTGCAATGATAAATGCAGACAGCGTATGCTGTCAGCATTTATCGATGTGCGGCGGACATGATCGTTACAGCAGATCATGTTGGTCCGCACAATGCTAAATCTTCCCTCTGTCTTAATGTTAGGGAAACGGTGCCGCATTCTTTACAGTTGCAATAAAATTCAGAGAAAAAAAGAGTATACTTTGTAGCAATCTGTATCAACATAACTACTTGACAGTAACTATATATATATATATATATATATATATATATATATATATATATATATATATATATATATATATACAGTGGGGCAAAAAAGTATTTAGTCAGCCACTAATTGTGCATGTTTTCCCACTTTAGAAGATGAGAGAGGCCTGTAATTTTCATCATAGGTATACCTCAACTATGTGGAAACAAATCCAGACAATCACATTGTCTGATTTGGAAAGTATTTATTTGCAAATTATGGTGGAAAATTAGTATTTGGTCAATATCAAAAGTTCATCTCAATCATTTTTTACATATCCTTTATTGGCAATGACAGAGGTCAAACATTTTCTGTAAATCTTCACAAGGTTGTCACACACTGTTGCTGGTATGTTGGCCCATTCCTGCATGCAGATCTCCTGTAGAGCAGTGATGTTTTGGGGCTGTCGCTGGGCAACACGGACTTTCATCTCCCTCCAAAGGTTTTCTATGGGGTTGAGATCTGGAGACTGGCTAGGCCACTACAGGACCTTGAAATGCTTCTTACGAAGCCACTCCTTCGTTGACCGGGTGGTGTGTTTGGGATCATTGTCATGCTGAAAGACCCAGCCACGTTTCATCTTCAATGCCCTTGCTGATGGAAGGAGGTTTGCACTCAAAATCTCATGATACATGGCCCGATTTATTCTTTCATGTACACTGATCAGTCGTCCTGTTCCCTTTGCAGAGAAACAGCCCCAAAGCATGATGTTGTCACCCCCATGCTTCACAGTAGGTATGGTGTTCTTTGGTTGCAACTCAGCATTCTCTCTCCTCCAAACACGACGATTTGTGTTTCTACCAAACAGTTCTACTTTGGTTTCATCTGACCATATGACATTCTCCCAATCCGCTTCTGGATCATCCAAATGCTCTCTAGCATACTTCAGATGGGCCCGGACATGTACTGGCTTAAGCAGGGGGACTCGTCTGGCACTGCAGGATCTGAGTCCCTGGCGGCGTAGTGTGTTACTGATGGTAGCCTTTGTTACGTTGGTCCCAGCTCTCTGCAGGTCATTCACTAGGTCCCCCCGTGTGGTTCTGGGATGTTTGCTCACCGTTCTTGTGATCATTTTGACCCCACGGGGTGAGATCTTGCGTTGAGCCCCAGATCGAGGGAGATTATCAGTGGTCTTGTATGTCTTCCATTTTCTAATTATTGCTCCCACAGTTGATTTCTTCACACCAAGCTGCTTGCCTATTGCAGATTCAGTCTTCCCAGCCTGGTGCAGGTCTACAATTTTGTTTCTGGTGTCCTTCGACAGCTCTTTGGTCTTCACCATAGTGGAGTTTGGAGTGTGACTGTTTGAGGTTGTGGACAGGTGTCTTTTATACTGATAACAAGTTCAAACAGGTGCCATTAATACAGGTAATGAGTGGAGGACAGAGGAGCCTTTTAAAGAAGAAGATACAGGTCTGTGAGAGCCAGAAATCTTGCTTGTTTGTAGGTGACCAAATACTTATTTTCCACCATAATATGCAAATAAATTATTTCCAAATCAGACAATGTGATTGTCTGGATTTGTTTCCACATTTTGTCTCTCATAGTTGAGGTATACCTATGATGAAAATTACAGGCCTCTCTCATCTTCTTAAGTGGGAGAACTTGCACAATTGGTGGCTGACTAAATACTTTTTTGCCCCACTGTATATATATATATATATATATAAATTTAATATAAATTAAAAATTTGAGAAAAATTTAAAACTCAGTTGGATAATATTTGCTCTATTGTGATACTATAATAGTTATCATGTTGTGTTGCCCATTTTTGTAGAGGGTCCCACTGCACTGGTGTAACTTTCCAGGGATATTTAATTATAATTTGCACTGGAATGTTATTTAACTGCAGTGGGGCCCTCAGACACTTTTCTCCCATTTTTTATTTATATTAATGAAGTTATATTTTTGTCTGTAAGCCCTCAAGTGGCTATGCTGATATAGAGTGCTACAAAGTATACATTTTTTTCTCAGTGTTTTCACTTAATTGTATTGCAGTCCCCAGCATAATGGCTGTCCCCCAGCTTAGACTCCCCTTGCTTTTCACACTACCACTCTGCCAATGGTTTTCCCAGCTCCTCTTGGTCACGCCCATGTCATGGCCACTCCCACCCCTCCCATTGTGACCCTGCCCCCAGATCTCTGGTGGGGCTCTGACAAGTGCCCCACCCCTATAATTACTTGCTGGCAACATGACTAGTAGCATGCATGTCTGGAGCACCGTAAAGCATCAGTTTTAGCTATTATATACATTTGGTGATGCTAGATGGCAGCAGTGTATGCTGATGTAATGTTCCAGACAAGTGCACGCTACCTGTGATTTTTAACAAAGATTACTATGAGAACAAAACTAATTTGATAACAGATATAAATTGTTTTTTTTTTTTTTTTAAATTGTATGCTCTATCTAAGGGCCAGGTGATCAAAGCTTCTCCTGCTTGGAGAGAAATTGTAGTGGAACATTCACAAGGTATGAACTCACTGAATGGGTGGAACTCTCCAGTATTGAGATCTCTTTCAATTCTGTATCTGCAGGGTAGACATGTCCAGTGCAATATAACACATATGTTATGATATGTTACACTTACACTTTGGGCACCATTTATGGAGCTCTGATATTAGCTGTAGTGTGCAATAATAAATGCAGGAATCGTATTGCTGCCCTCTAGAGTGCAATGTAATTTTTAAAAGATAGATATAAATATAAGTATGATCCTATTATGTTAACGTTACACAGAAACTATGAAAGCATAATCAGAATTTGTAAAATCACGATCCTAAATACACTGCTAGATACAAAATAGAAAGTGCCAAGTTTAAATGTAATAAAATGTAACTTGAAGTGTAAAGAAATATAAAATATACACATAAAGCACAAAGTATAATTGCAGCAGAACTGTCATGTCATATGGTGCTATATTGCAGTGGGCTTGTCTTTCCTTCATATACAGAAATGCAGGGAACTCCCCTTGGAGATGAAAAGCAAAATCTGCCTTTTTAGAATTTCACTAGGGATCTTGCAGTGCTGGAGAATCATTTGATATCTTATCACTTGAGTGGAGAGCCATAGATCATCAGGTTTAAATCACAAAAGAGAAACTCAAGAGAGTCTACACCTCTTACAATTTTATAGGAAATCCCAGATATGCTAATGTTTTCTTTCTATCTGTAAATGATTCCATTAGACATGTCTAGTCGAAAGGTAATTCCTAAACTTATTATTAGTAACAAATAGAGCAGAGGAGGAAACTATCACACGTGGAGCAACGTCTGACTCACACTGTTATAACAGAGCATGGAATCCTAACAAAAACATACTCCTGGATTACAAAGAGATTTGTCCATCACTAAATTGCTAAATATTCCTAAACATATTTAGTAGTGAATATATAGCTTCAAACTTTCTAAAAATATCAACACTGTAATATACTTTTGTGAGTTAGGATTGGGTAATATTTATGTTAGAGACATGAAATATTCATATACAGTGCCAGTTCTCTTCCTGTTTGCATTCTTTAACCCCACAAATGTGCCCACATTTTAAATTTTATGGTGGGGGGGGCATGCAGGGTGCATGTAAGTAGCTATGAATTAAACTATGGAATGTCTTGTTTGTTTCCAAGATGTGACTTTGGGATGGTTTAGGTGATTTGTTATCAGACAGTACATATACTTTAAAGGGATATTGAATCCTAAACAAATGGAAAATAGAATGTTGTATTCAAAGCAAACATTAGCCTGAGACTACTAATACACAGATTGTTTTAAATTATGCAAGTTGTCTGTATGAAAACTAAGTGTAAAGCGATGTGTACACCTTGTTACTTTGCGCCACCATCTTGTAGAACGCGTATTGTTGCATCCTGTGATAGAAGCAGCGCACTTTCATTGGAGCTGTTACTGACATTTTAACAGTTGTATCTTGCACTTTGGTTTTGCAGACACAGCAGAAAGCAGAGAGCATTTTTTTGTAAACAATTTAAAAGTTACATAACAAATATGAAGAAAAAAACTCAGGAATAAAATTAGAGCAATGAAACCACAGTGAAACATACAACTGCTGCTCTGTATTCTACACTTTAAACTGAAGTGCACACTGAGGGGCAGATTTATCAGGACTCCTTAACTCTGGTTTATTGACACCCCCTGCTATCGGCTGATTGTACGTGAATCTGCAGGGGGGTTCACCAGAACTGCTTGGGCAATGATAAATGCGACAGTGTATGCTATCAGCATTTATTGATGTCTGGCGAATATGATTCGCTACAGTGGATCATGTTAGCCAGACACTTGATAAATCGGCCCCTAAGTCTTATCAAGAAGACAATTTTTTTTACACCCCTGGTCACACTCCTCAGTGTTTTATGCTATAAAAGCTGGTAAACCTTTGGGGGCCTATCTATCAAGCTCCGAATGGAGCTTGATGCCCCGTGTTTCTGGCGAGCCTGCAGGCTCGCCAGAAACAGCAGATATGAAGCAGCGGTCACAAAGACCGCTGCTCCATAACCTGTCCACCTGCTCTGAGCAGGCGGACAGACATCGCCGGAATTCAACCCGATCGAGTACGATCGGGTTGATTGACACCCCCCTGCTGGCGGCCCATTGGCCGCGAGTCTGTAGGGGGCGGTCGAACATCCTCTTGTGAGCTGCCGGTGCAATGCTGAATACGTAGAGTGTATTCAGCAAGGTCTGGCGGACCTGATCCGCACTGTCGGATCAGGTCCGCCAGACTTTCTTAAATAGAGGCCTTGGTGTCCTATACGTTGGCTCAACTCCAGTTAAGGCTAAAGCAATCTTTATTTTGGGTTCAGCAGTCACATTTTACCTATAATAATAATAATAACGAGTGTTTATATAACGCCTTTCTCCCAGTGGGACTCAAATCACTTTTCCAGCGCTCGCTCTCGGAATTAGCCAAATCAGCAGCTGAATAGTAATAGTTGTTATTATTACCCAATTTGATGGTACTCATTTTATCGACCTCGGAAGGATGAAGGGCTGAGTCGTCCCTGCTGGGATTTCAACCTGTGATATCTCTCCTCTAAATAAATACCCCTTATTTGGGCACATACCTATATATATTATACTAATAGACGCTCCTTTTTTTTACACTCATTGTTCATAAAACCCATTTTTTTTGTGATTTATATTAATGTGATGAGTCAATATTCTGGCTGTTTGCAATCAGCTGGAGTAAAAGGATCTGCTTTTCTGTGACTGTGATTCATCCTTCGCTTTGGTCATTCTGCACCAGAAGAAATGCGCTTGTGCAGCCTTCTTGTAAAAATTTGGGGGCCGATTTATCATAGCCTAATACCCCTGTTTCCACGCAAGCCTTTAGGATCGCCAGAAAACTTGGCCCCAAGGCGCCGATTTATCAATGAGGCTGCGGAATCAATCCGCCTGATCGCAAATGATCGTGTTGATTGACATCCCCTGCTAGCAGCCAATTGCCCGCGAATCTGCAGGGGCGAAATTGCACAAGCAGTTCACTAGAACTGCTTGTGCAATGTTAAATGCCGACATTGATAAATCGGCGCCTTGGGGCCAAGTTTCCCCCCCCAGAGTGACACCCCTGATGATGGCAGGGCCAGATGTGCCCCCTAGTGGTATTGTTCCAGTCTCAATTGTGACCCTGAGACCCCTGTAATTTTACCTCTGAGTGTGACATAAAAGCACTGGAGGAGAAAGGATAATAATATGGCCGTGTGTCGTACAGCTGCAAAACAGGTAGTATCTGTTTATTCTGTTTATCTGTAAACATTGTTGCACTGGTGATGGTTTTGTCATTAGACATCTCATTTAATAAACGTGTGATTGTTTTTAGATAGGAAGTGTGTCATCAGAGTCCAGAGTCAGCTTGTTACAGCTTAACCTCTTAAGTGGCTACAGACAAATAACAAATGTTGTATGTTTACATCTACAACTCCAATATTTGCTGACATATGAATTTGTTTTAAATATTAGACCTAGTAATGTGACCAAAGAAAAAAAGGTTTAATTTGTGGCTTAAATATAACAAAACATATTGGTAATACCTTGTAAGGGCGATTGCAATCCAGATGGCAGAGTAACGTCTCCATCACAGTGACCACTAGGGACATCAGTTCAGACTGAGACAGATGAGCTACAGAAGAATCGGTTCTGTATCTGTGAAAACAAGCTACGATCAAACACTGGAACAAAGAGAAAACCAGTGAGCAGGCAGGTAGCAGAGTAAGTAACCCGGCCAGGATTAAAGGGACAGTAAAGTCAAAATTAAACTTTCATAATTCAGATAGGGAATAAAATTTTGAACAACTTTCCAATGTACTTTTATCATCAAATGTGCTTTGTTCTCTTGGTATTCTTGTTGAAAGCTAAACCTATGTAAGATCATATGCTAAATTCTAATCCCTTGAAGGCTGCCTCTTATCTCAGTGCATTTTGACAGGTTTTCATAGCTAGACAGTGCTAGTTCATGGTTGCCATATATATATATATATATATATATATAACATTGTGCTCACTGCCATGGAGTTATTTATGAGTCAGCACTGATTGGCTAAAATGCAAGTCTGTAAAAAGAACTGAGATAAGGGGGCAGTCTGCAGAAGCTTAGATATAAGGTAATCACAGAGGTAAAAAGTGTGTTTATATAACTGTGTTGGTTATGCAAAACTGGGGAATGGGTAATATACGGATTATCTATCTTTTTAAACAATAACAATTCTGGTGTAGACTTTCCCTGTAAATACCAGGAATAAAACAAAGGAGCAATGAGTATGGAAGTTCTAAATAAGTCATGAGCACCAGCTGGTAAGTCAAGTATGCAAGTCCAGAAACCAGATGAAGACAATAACCGTGGCATAACTACTGAGGTCTTAGAGGTCTCAACTGATTAGAGGTCTCAGTCATTAGTGACATTTCTACAAGGGGACATGTTGGGATATGGGCTCCACCTTCATCATGTCTGGACTTTCTGAAAGTTCTCTGCTAAAAAGGCCTCACAATGGAAAGTGTATGGGTTTGCTTTAACAGTATGGTGGCAGGGTTTCCAAGATAGCCATCTGAATGTTTCTTTGCAGAAATATATGCCACCATATTGGTACTATTGTGCAAAGATAAATCTTTTGGCAGAAGGGGGAAACATCACTCATAGACCCAGGAACTCAGCCCCCTTTTCTCCTATCTGGCTGTCAGCTCATCATCTGTTGACTGCAAACTGTTAGAAAGGGTGATGTTGAATTGGAGGGTCTTGTCACAGCCTTTGCCCTGTAGACCAGTGAGGTCTAGTAAGAACCCAGGGGCAGAACTTCTATTGTTGCATCAGGTGCAGTCCCACCAGGGCCAAAGTACTGGAGGGGGCCCAAAGCAAACAGTTTATATATGTACCTATGTGGTCATTATCTGTGTAAAGATACTCAACATCATTATACAGTGCAGCATATTCATCATTGTATAGATACTCACATCATCATACAGTGCAGCATGTTCACTATTAGTGTATAGATATTCATCATTATTCAGCAAAGCATATGTAGATACTCATCATATTTATACAGGGTACTGTAAAGAAACTCAAATCATTGTACAGCACAGTGTGCTTACTGTAAGTGTATAAATACTCAGTGTCATTATAAAGTGCAGCATGCTCATTATCAGTATAATATAAATAAATATGTATACAGTTACTTAGTTGCTTATTACTAAGTTGCTGGGGAGGGGGAGGGGTGGAACATTTTTTTGACAACACTACTGTAGATAGTATAGCAGGTAGGTAACACTACTGTAGATAGTATAGCAGGTAGGTAACACTACTGTAGATAATATAGCCGGTAGGTAACACTACTGTAGATAGTATAGCAGCTATAGCAGGTAGGTAACACTAGTATAGATAGTACAGCAGGTAGGTAACACTACTGAAGATAGTATAGCAAGTAGGTAACACTACTGTAGATAGTATAGCAGGTAGGTAACACTACTGTAGATAGTATAGCAGGTAGGTAACACTACTTTAGATAGTATAGCAGGTAGGTAACACTACTGTAGATAGTATAGCAGGTAGGTAACACTACTGTAGATAGTATAGCAGGTAAGCAACACTACTGAAGATAGTATAGCAGGTAGGTAACACTACTGTAGATAGTATAGCAGGTAGGTAACACTACTGTAGATAATATAGCAGGTAGGTAACACTACTGAAGATAGTATAGCAGGTAGGTAACACTACTGTAGATAGTATAGCAGGTAAGTAACACTACTGAAGATAGTATAGTAGGTAGGTAACACGACTGTAGATAGTATAGCAGGTAGGTAACACTACTGAAGATAGTATAGCAGGTAGGTAACACTACTGTAGATAGTATAGCAGGTAGGTAACACTACTGAAGATAGTATAGCAGGTAGGTAACTCTACTGTAGATAGTATAGCAGGTAGGTAACACGACTGTAGATAGTATAGCAGGTAGGTAACACTACTGTAGATAGTATAGCAGGTAGGTAACACTACTGTAGATAATATAGCAGGTAGGTAACACTACTGTAGATAGTATAGCAGGTAGGCAACAATACTGTAGATAGTATAGCAGGTAGGTAACACTACTGTAGATAGTATAGCAGGTAGGTAACCCTACTGTAGATAATATAGCAGGTAGGTAACACTACTGTAGATAATATAGCAGGTAGGTAACACTACTGAAGATAGTATAGCAGGTAGGTAACACTACTGTAGATAGTATAGCAGGTAAGTAACACTACTGAAGATAGTATAGCAGGTAGGTAACACGACTGTAGATAGTATAGCAGGTAGGTAACACTACTGAAGAAAGTATAGCAGGTAGGTAACACTACTGTAGATAGTATAGCAGGTAGGTAACACTACTGAAGATAGTATAGCAGGTAGGTAACTCTACTGTAGATAGTATAGCAGGTAGGTAACACTACTGTAGATAATATAGCAGGTAGGTAACACTACTGTAGATAGTATAGCAGGTAGGTAACACTACTGAAGATAGTATAGCAGGTAGGTAACACTACTGTAGATAGTATAGCAGGTAGGTAACACTACTGTAAATAGTATAGCAGGTAGGCAACACTACTGTAGATAGTATAACAGGTAGGTATCACTACTGTAGATAAGTATAGCAGGTAGGTAACACTACTGAAGATAGTATAGCAGGTAGGTAACATTACTGTATATAGTATAGCAGGTAGGTAACACTACTGTAGATAATATAGCCGGTAGGAAACACGACTGTAGATAGTATAGCAGGTAGTTAACACTACTGTAGATAGTACAGCAGGTAGGTAACACTACTGGAGATAGTATAGCAGGTAGGTAACACTACTGTAGATAGTATAGCAGGTAGGTAACACTACTGTAGATAATATAGCAGGTAGGTAACACTACTGTAGATAGTATAGCAGGTAGGTAACACTACTGTAGATAATATAGCAGGTAGGTAACACTACTGTAGATAGTATAGCAGGTAGGTAACACTACTGTTACGGTTACCCTTAGTCTCGCTGAGAGATGGACCGCTTAGTAGCCTGGAACCCTTTTGCTGAAGAGGGGAGGAGCTGCTTTCCATAGTATTCTATATGAGTCTCGCAAATGTAGAATAATCCCCCTTAGCTGTAGTACAGCTAGGATACCCTTCTGCCCACAAAAACGAGTCAACGCTGCGATTGAGGGTCAACCAAGAACTCAGGACTGGGATGCCCAGCCTGCTTTTTATTGAGGTTACATGCACACAGGGCACTCCCGGGGGGGAAGCATAAAATCCCCCATTACACATTTAGATAGAGAGACAATGTCCTTTGACAGGCCACAATAGGATTACAGTACTTCAGATAACAATTTACACATAAAAAAACAATGCAGTCCATCTTATCAATTAGCAGTCTGACTCCGGAGGTGATTAGACAATGGGAATGTTTTATCACTAAACTTAATTAGAGCTGAGGCCAGCAAACTTGTATTTAGGAAATAGTTTCTAAAAGCTGAAAAAAGTTAACTCTTTATGAAATGATACTTGTTACGGTTTTCTTGGAGCCCTTCTTAGGCGCTGGCTTGGCTGGTTCAGGCATTGCTGCTGGGAAATAAGCTCTTCACAACAAAATAACTAATGCTTCTGTAACAGTGCTCCCTTTCTGTGGAACACTCTGGCAGACGCGGTCTGACCCCTTTTCGGGGCAGACTAAGGCTGTCCATACTGCTGGTTATGCGGGGCTGAGGTCGGTTTGTCTGGACAACCCGTCGGCGTTGCCATTCTGTTTCCCAGGTCTGTAAGTAATGGTGAAATTGAAGGGTTGCAACGATAAACTCCAATGTAATAGCCTGCCGTTATCTCCAGAGACCCGGTTCAGCCACACCAACGGGTTATGGTCGGTGACCAGAGTGAACTCCTGCAGATATAAATAGGGAGTCAATTTCTTTAATGCCCACACCAAAGCCAAACACTCCTTTTCGACCGCTGCATAGCTGACTTCGCGGGGCAGGAGCTTCCGGCTGATGTAGGCAACTGGATGCTCCCCTCCATCTTCGCCTACTTGGCTGAGGACGGCTCCCAGCCCGAACATGGAAGCATCTGTATGGACGATAAAACGTTTGTTAAGGGCTGGGGCCGCCAAGACAGGAGTGTTAATTAGAGCATTTTTGAGAGCCTGGAAAGCCGTTTCACAGTGGGGAGACCACAGAACCTGTCGAGGTAAGTTCTTCTTGGTCAAGTCAGTCAGGGGTTTGGCAAGTGTGCTGTAGTCTGGTACGAACCGTCTATAGTACCCTGCCGTGCCCAGGAAGGCTAGGACCTGAGTCTTAGTGATGGGGGTGTGCCAATTGGCGACAGCTTCTATCTTGGCCGGCTCTGGTCGCTGCTTTCCACACCCCACCCGGTGACCCAGGTACTGTACCTCGGCCATCCCAAAGTGGCATTTTTCTGGCTTCAGAGTCAGGCCAGCAGCCCGGATCTGATCCAGAACCATTCCTACGTGAGCTAAGTGGTCCTCCCAGGACTCAATGTGGATCGTTATGTCGTCCAGGTAGGCGCAAGCAAAACTCTGGAAGCCATCCAGGAGCCTATCCACCAAGCGCTGGAATGTAGCTGGGGCATTCTTCATCCCAAACGGCATTGCCCTAAACTGATATAAGCCGAATGGGGTGACGAATGCCGACTTGGGGATAGCCTCCGGGGCCAGGGGAATCTGCCAGTAACCTTTGCAGAGGTCAATAGTGGTCAGGTAATTTCCCCTGGCTATACGATCGAGTAGCTCGTCTACCCTGGGCATAGGGTAAGCGTCCGTCACAGTTTTTTCATTGAGCCTCCGATAGTCTACGCAGAACCGGGTGGTCCCATCTTTCTTGGGCACCAAGACAACTGGGGAGGCCCAGGGACTATCGGAGGGCTCAATTACCCTGAGTTGGAGCATCTCATCGATCTCCTTCTTCATTCCTGTCCTAACTGCTTCGGGGATTCAGTACGGAGCCTGGCGCAAGGGAGCTTGTCCCGGAGTATCTACCTGGTGGGTGGTTAAAGTAGTGTACCCTGGCTTCGGGGAGAAGGTGAGGTGTTTGGACTGTAGGAGTTGGTTGAGCTGCTCCCTTTCAGTGGGGCTAAGTCGGTCTCCTATCTGAACCTGAGCCACTATACCTGTGGGGAGACTCTTTTCTAATAGGTCTGGAATGGGTAGACTGTCGGGGTCTTCCTGAGGGGAACAACATACGGCCGTCACGTTCTCTGGTCGCTCAAAATATTCCTTGAGCATGTTTACATGGAATGTCTTTCTAAGATTGTTGTCGTGGCAGCTAGCTATCACATAAGTGGTGTCTCCCCTTTTCTCTACGATCTGGTAGGGACCCTGCCAGGACGCCTGCAATTTGTCTGTCTTCACCGGCTTAAGTACTAACACCTTTTGTCCTATGGTGAAGATTCTCTTTCGGGCCCCCCGATCGTACCATACTTTCTGTCTTCTCTGGGCCGACTGGAGATTAGCCCGCACGGATTGGGCT
The DNA here is from genome assembly GCF_027579735.1 of Bombina bombina. Lineage (NCBI taxonomy): Eukaryota > Metazoa > Chordata > Amphibia > Anura > Bombinatoridae > Bombina > Bombina bombina. The sequence continues at coordinate 52,502,561 of NC_069510.1, read as the reverse complement.
AATTGCTCCATTCGGTCCCTGAGTTCCAGCACGTATGGCACAATGGGGACACCATCAGTGTCCATCTCTCCCTCCCAGTGCTCCCGGATCAGGTTTAGGGGTCCCCGTACCTTTCTTCTGTAGAGCAACTCGAAGGGAGAGAACCCTGTTGTTTCCTGGGGCACCTCCCGATAAGCAAATAGGAGGTGCGGCAGGAAGCGTTCCCAGTCTCGGTATTCCTGAGTGAACGTCTTGAGCATTTGCTTGAGGGTCCCATTGAACCTCTCACACAGCCCGTTCGTCTGGGGGTGGTATGGGGAGCTCAAGAGGGACTTAATTTTGCAAACCTGCCAGAGTTGTTGGGTCAATTCAGCCGTAAATTGGGTGCCTCGGTCGGATAGGATTTCTTTTGGAAATCCTACCCGGGAGAACACCTGTACTAGTGCATTCGCTACCGTATCCGCTTGTATGTTGGATAGGGCGACAGCCTCTGGGTACCTGGTAGCGTAGTCCACTACGGTAAGAATGTAGCGCTTACCGGAGGGACTAGGGGTAGCCAGTGGTCCCACTAGGTCAATAGCAACCCGGCTGAAGGGTTCCTCTACAATGGGCATATTTACTAGATGGGCTTTAGGGTGATCACCTCGCCTTCCTACTCGTTGACACACATCGCAGGTGTTACAGTAAGTTCTAACGTCAGCGTGTACCCCTGGCCAAAAGAACGTGTGAGTAATGCGGTGTAGGGTACGGGTTACGACTAGGTGGCCTGCTAAGGGGATGTCGTGGCCTATCTTGAGGATTTCTTGACGGTATTTGTGGGGCACTACCAGCTGTCGCCTACGCTGTCCCCTTTTCTCTGTCCAGCGGTATAGTTTCCCTTTTTCCCATAAGAATGTTTCATTATCTGCCCCGCCCCATCCGGTCTCTGCTCGTTCCCGGTACTTTTGTAAGGTCGGGTCAGTCTTAGACTCTGTCTCGAAAGCATCTGGGGTGTCCCAGGGTATGGGGCCTAACATGTCGGGCAAGGTCGGGGTAGGTCTTACCTGTGTCTCCCACACTGGTGAGAGCTCTCGCTCCGTCCGGGCTTGGGCCCGTGTAGTCACTGGGTCTGCCTCGTTGTTGCATACTGGAGCATAGGCAGAAGTCATGGGGCCCAAATCGTTGCCCAGTAGTACTTCGGCAGGTAAATTATCCATTATGCCCACGTTCACAGCCCCCTTTCCCGCTCCCCAATCAAGATGCACTTTAGCTGTTGGAATTTTGTACACATCCCCCCCCCCGCCACTCTAACGGCCACAGTCTGTCCGGATCGCTTGTGCTCCGGCACCAAATGACTCTGTACCAGTGTGATAGTAGCCCCTGTGTCTCTCAATCCCTCGGTAGATCGCCCCTCGAGCCATACCTTCTGCCGATGGTGCTGGCGGTTATCTGAGGCAGCATATACAGGGTCCGCCTCGTGAAGCGGCCCCAAATATTCCTCCATAGGGGCCTCTTGGTTAACACAGAGGGCCCGGGCCGGACGATATGACCCAGAGGGGTAATTGTAATTCCTGGGTGTCTGGTGCGTATTAAGGGGGCAGCTAGCCATGAAATGTCCTGGTTGCTTGCATCGGTGGCAAGTCGGTCTGGGACACTCAGAGCTGTTATTGGGTGGTCCTGAGTGTCGGGCGGGCACTGCGGGCACCGGCGCTCGGAATTCAGCATGAGGGGGTGCACGGTAAACCTCTCTGGGTTCGACCCGTGCTGGAGCTCGGTAGTTCGTGGGTTCGTGAAGACGGGACTCATAATGTTCATCAGCCAATTTGGCTGCTTCTTCTAAGGTAGAAGGCCACCTGTCTCGCAGCCATTCCTTCCCTTGCTGTTCCATGCCATTATAAAAATGTTCTAAGAGAAACAATTGTAAAATTTCCTCACCAGTCACCGCTTTACTTCCGCTCATCCAGTGATTTGCCGCTCTCCGCATTCAGTGCGCCCATTCCATATGGGTATCGTTAGGCTTCTTTTTCGTGCCCCGAAACTGTTGGCGATACGTGTCCGGAGTTACCGCGTACCGTTGTCTCCTTAACTAGCTCATACTGTGTCACTTCCTCAGCACCCAGAGTACGAAAGGCTTCCAGGGCTCGCCCGGATAGTTTCCCAGACAATATCGTGGGCCACTCTCTGTTGGGAATCTGGTGCAGGGCACATTGCCTTTCGAAGTCCGCCAAATATTCATCAATCCCTGTCTCGCTCTCTAGGAAGGGTTGAAATGCCGCATAGGGTATCTTGGGCCTCCCAGCATTCTCGACAGGGATGATTACCTGCGGGGCTTCAGCATTGCGGTGTGCGTTCGCTAGGTTGAGTTCGTGGGCTCGAGTCTCTCGTATATCCTTGTCCGCTTCCGCCATCAACTGCTGTACCAATTCCATGGAGGGGTTCGGCCCGTACAGTGAGAGCCTCTCCCGAAGAATCCTGGTTTTTTCGTCACTAATCGTGGTCGGTGTTTCCGCCATTGTGAAGCTCTGATCCAGTTCGGTCAATTCTGCGATCAGCTCTCTCCTCGGCCGGTTGCTGGCGTACCCGCCTCTGCTTTCAAGTAAATCCTTTAGGGTTCCATCCGTTCTGTACCTCTCCTAGGAAATCCAGGAAAATCCCACCGCTGCCGCCAAATGTTACGGTTACCCTTAGTCTCGCTGAGAGATGGACCGCTTAGTAGCCTGGATCCCTATTGCTGAAGAGGGGAGAAGCTGCTTTCCATAGTATTCTATATGAGTCTCGCAAATGTAGAATAATCCCCCTTAGCTGTAGTACAGCTAGGATACCCTTCTGCCCACAAAAACGAGTCAACGCTGCGATTGAGGGTCAACCAAGAACTCAGGACTGGGATGCCCAGCCTGCTTTTTATTGAGGTTACATGCACACAGGGCACTCCCAGGGGGGGAAGCATAAAATCCCCCATTACACATTTAGATAGAGAGACAATGTCCTTTGACAGGCCACAATAGGATTATAGTAATTCAGATAACAAGTTACACATAAAAAAACAATGCAGTCCATCTTATCAATTAGCAGTCTGACTCCGGAGGTGATTAGACAATGGGAATGTTTTATCACTAAACTTAATTAGAGCTGAGGCCAGCAAACTTGTATTTAGGAAATAGTTTCTAAAAGCTGAAAAAAAGTTAACTCTTTATGAAATGATACTTGTTACGGTTTTCTTGGAGCCCTTCTTAGGCGCTGGCTTGGCTGGTTCAGGCATTGCTGCTGGGAAATAAGCTCTTCACAACAAAATAACTAATGCTTCTGTAACAACTACTGTAGATAGTATAGCAGGTAGGTAACCCTACTGTAGATAATTTAGCAGGTAGGTAACACTACTGTAGATAATATAGCAGGTAGGTAACACTACTGTAGGTAGTATAGCAGGTAGGTAACACTACTGAAGATGGTATAGAAGGTAGATAAAACTACTGTAGATAGTATAGCAGGTAAGTAACACTACTGTAGATAGTATAGCAGGTAGGTAACACTACTGAAGATAGTATAGCAGGTAGGTAACACTACTGTAGATAATATAGCCGGTAGGTAACACTACTGTAGATAGTATAGCAGCTATAGCAGGTAGGTAACACTAGTATAGATAGTACAGCAGGTAGGTAACACTACTGAAGATAGTATAGCAAGTAGGTAACACTACTGTAGATAGTATAGCAGGTGGGTAACACTACTGTAGATAGTATAGCAGGTAGGTAACACTACTTTAGATAGTATAGCATTTAGGTAACACTACTGTAGATAGTATAGCAGGTAGGTAACACTACTGTAGATAGTATAGCAGGTAAGCAACACTACTGAAGATAGTATAGCAGGTAGGTAACACTACTGTAGATAGTATAGCAGGTAGGTAACACTACTGTAGATAATATAGCAGGTAGGTAACACTACTGTAGATAATATAGCAGGTAGGTAACACTACTGAAGATAGTATAGCAGGTAGGTAACACTACTGTAGATAGTATAGCAGGTAGGTAACATGACTGTAGATAGTATAGCAGGTAGGTAACACTACTGAAGATAGTATAGCAGGTAGGTAACACTACTGTAGATAGTATAGCAGGTAGGTAACACTACTGAAGATAGTATAGCAGGTAGGTAACACTACTGTAGATAGTATAGCAGGTAAGTAACACTACTGAAGATAGTATAGCAGGTAGGTAACACGACTGTAGATAGTATAGCAGGTAGGTAACACTACTGTAGATAATATAGCAGGTAGGTAACACTACTGTAGATAGTATAGCAGGTAGGCAACAATACTGTAGATAGTATAGCAGGTAGGTAACACTACTGTAGATAGTATAGCAGGTAGGTAACCCTACTGTAGATAATATAGCAGGTAGGTAACACTACTGTAGATAATATAGCAGGTAGGTAACACTACTGTAGATAGTATAGCAGGTAAGTAACACTACTGAAGATAGTATAGTAGGTAGGTAACACTACTGTAGATAATATATTCGGTAGGTAACACTACTGTAGATAGTATAGCAGGTAGGTAACACTACTGTAGATAGTATAGCAGGTAAGTAACGCTACTGTAGATAGTATAGTAGGTAGATAACACTACTGTAGATAGTATAGCAGGTAGGTAACACTACTGTAGATAGTATACCAGGTAGGTAACACTACTGAAGATAGTATAGCAGGTAGGTAACACTACTGTAGATAATATAGCAAGTAGGTAATACTACTGTAGATAGTATAGTAGATAAGTAACACTACGGTAGATAGTATAGTAGGTAGGTAACACTACTGTAGATAGTATAGCAGGTAGGTAACACTACTGTAGATAGTGTAGCAGGTAGGTAACACTACTGTAGATAGTGTAGCAGGTAAGTAACACTACTGTAGATAGTATAGTAGGTAGATAACACAGTAGCTTGTAGACTCTATGGGCTCCATTTATCAAGCAGCAGATGCTGCTTCAGGGCCCATCGTTTCCGGCTTGCCCGAAACCAAAGTTAAAGGGACACTCAAGTCAAAATTAAACTTTCATGATTCAAATAGAGCAGCAATTTTGAACAATTTTCAAATTCACTTCCATTTCCAAAATGTGCACAGTCTTTTTATATTTATGCTTTCTGAGTCACCAGTTCCTACTGAGCATGTGCAAGAATTCACAGAATAAACGTATATGCATTTGTGATTGGCTGATGGCTGTCACATGGTACGTGACAAACCCTATTGGAGTCTGTTTTTTTAAACATTTAAATAGATTTTACTATCATTATACTTGTCAAGTTGTCAGTGAATTTCTAATACAAGCAGCTGCTATTCAAATGGATAGAAATCATGGGCTTTGGGAAGGGACATGCTCCTCATATCATATAAACAAACACCTACTTGTCTTGTAATATTTTTGCCAATCAAACAACATTTTTTTAAATGGTGTTCAGCTTATATGCACAACAAGTAACTCTGTCCTGTATCACATGGTACAACAGATAATTTTTTACTTAGGACATTTTTACTTTTTGCTCTGCCCCCACCTGAAAAATATCCTGTTGACACCCATAAGTTGAATCGCTTAGAATTTTACACCAAAGTCACTTGGGCAAAGGCCATAGGCAAGGCCAATGTCCCCCTGTTTGTATCTCAGTATGTTTGTTTGGCTGGTTGAAGGCATGCATTGTGGTTGTAGGTTTAGGGACCTACGGAGGTCCTGGGCTATCACCATTTGGCCAAATTTGCTGTAACTTGCTGTAATTTGGCCAAATGCTGTAAGTAGCACTTCCATTTTGCTTTTAATCAAGCTGTGTGCTTGCAAGAGCGTGCCAGACTATCTATGTGTTGGGTGTGTGTAGTTATATATATATATATATATATATATATATATATATATATATATATATATAGTGTGTGTGTGTTTGGGTGTAAATAAAATATTTCCTCATCATATTGCAGTTCCAAAAAGCTAGCTCAAAGATTCATTTTTTGCCAGTCCCATCCTTATATCTAAGTATAAGCACTCACTTGAGTCACTCTTTTGACAGCAATAAGCTACATAGTTGCCAACAGTCCCTGATTTCCAGGGACAGTCCCTGGATTTTGTTGTATGTCCCTGGATTTTTTTTGTCCCTGGAAATGTCCCTGAAAATCTCCTTTGCACAACATTTGTTGTTTGCATATATATACACACACATACACATATACAGATAGATAGATGATAAATAGATATAGTGTATTATTTAAATAAAATTCATTCCTAATGGAATATTGTTATTATTATTGAATGGGTTCACATATTATTTGTCTTTCTAAATTTGATGCTGTGTTGTAAAAATAACCATAAGCCCAGAATGTGTTCCAGAGACTGGGTAGGTGTAAGAGCTTGGTACTGTAATCTGTATAATAAACTATGGATACGTCTAAATTATACTATTACTTTCAAATGGGTGTGTTTTGATTGCAGAACTGAGTGGGCGGAGCAGTTGAACAGTAGGTCGTCAATACTCCAGTAACCCGCTTGCTTGCTCTGCTGCAAAGTGTCCCTGGAATTTTTTTTTTAAATGTTGGCAACTATGAAGCTACCATGTTTAAAATGATGTGCAGCTCAAGCGTACAATGAGCAACTCTGTCTGCTTCACATGTTGCCACTGATATTATTAGGGTATTCTATTTTTTGCCACCCCCCGGAAACAGTTCTGTGAGCCACATGTATGTAATAAGCAGAGTTGAGTGGAGAGGTGAAGTATGGGGTGTCCTATACTAGGAGGGGAGATATTATTCTGGTGGGGCTAGTGCCCCCTGCCCTTTTTTTCTGGAGATGCCTATGCATATGGCTATTCCATTGGCCTGATATTGGGGGCACTATATATTCAATGTTTGCATAGGGCACAAGCAATGAGCAGGAGAGCAGATTCACAAATGATATAACTCATCCAGTTATAGCAAGCCCCCTCTTTTGAAAGAATAACATAACTCAGACATCTGTAACACATTACTTTGCAGTTAATAGACTCTGTGTGCCAAGTTTGTAAAAGTATTCACTGGTTTCCAGACAGTTAGACAAGAAATATTAAAAAAAATATATATATATTTTCTTGTGCTTCCCAAGTGACGCAAACCCACTAACGTCATCCTCTATGCTGGCAGCAAAGCAGAAAGATCTACGTGTTGAGGATGAGTGAAAACAAGTAAGGCCCTATTTCTCAAAGGAGGCTTTTCCCAGATCCTTAGACTCCCTGCCCTGCTTCCTTCAGGAAAAGAAATCTGTTTTCCGTCATCGTGAGTCAAATTCCATATTGTCAGGTAAAGAGAAAAAAAACTAAAATCATAGAGCAGATTTCTCACTGCCCACTTTTCCTGAATGAGCAAGAAATAACTCAAAGGTCAAACAAAGATCACGTAGATCACTGCATATAGTGTGCGAGGAGCAGACACGTTATGTGTTATGTGTTTGGTCTTCACTGCTTCCGCAACACAGTCATCACCAACTCAGATGTGGTTATGTGCACGTTTTACATACTGTGTATTGCAGCTATTTAACTGTTTATATATATATATATATATATATATATATATATTAATATTAAAAAATATATCATATATATATATATATATATATATATATACACAGTATATATATCATATCATATTGTCCTGAATATAGGCCGCACCCTTAAAGTTTGGTGCCATTTTAAAGAAAATTAAATTTTTAAAGAAAATATACACATTAGTAGAACAGTAAAACAGTATTTTATTTAATGAATAGGAACACATGTATCAGTATTTTTTAACACTTTTGGTATTAAATATGCAGTTAGTCCTGCTTTTCACAGCATATGTTATATGCTCACAGAAATACTATAGCTATATTGTTTTTTTTTTTTTTTAAATCTCTCATTGAAACCATTATCGCCTTTGAAAAAAAGACTTGAGAGCAAAATTGATCATTTAAAATATGGTAACAATCATTCAATTAACAACACATGAGTATATACAAACAAAGATAAAAAGTTACAGTGATATTCCAGTTGCAGCCAAAGGTGTAAAAAAACAAATAGAATATTTGAAATAGCATCATTTAATGTAACAGCCGTCGATAATATTGAATGACATTGGAACCTGTCGATAACATCCCGATTAAAGGCCACACCCTTAATTTAAAGATTTAAATTTGGGGGGGAAAGTGTGGCCTTTACTCAGGATAATACGGTGTATATATATATATATATATATATATATATATATATATATATATTTATTTATATACACACATATATAACATAAATGATGTGATGTTTTAGATTTGAAGGCTCCACGCCTCCTCCCATGTGTAAATAGAGTGAGTAACTGTTTATCAGGTTGCCACATGGCTACAAAATATCCAAGGAAGACTGTTTACAAACTTGTCCAGTTCCTATATGAGCAGGAGAAATATGAACTATTTATATGTAAAGATGTAGGTTTGAAACATAAACCTTTCCAAACAAGCAGTCACATCTGTTTTTATTTTTCCACTTGCAAATCTGAAAAGATTTAAGAAGTTGGGGTGCGATCCGATATAGATCGCAGTTTGCGGCGCAAGCGAGGGAACCCGCGTCGCCCGCAGTTTCAGCTCGCAACTCGAGCCATCCAATATGCGGTGCCATCACTTGCTAAAGTGGCGCAAGTCTCACAAACCAGCGATGTCCAGAAATCTGCGTAAGTACAGATTTTTGGAGTCGCCAGTGACTTGCGCCACGTTAGAAACTGCCGGCGCCTACAAAACCTGACTAAAGTCTAAATCACCCGTACTGTCTAACACGCCTCCTAAACATAGCCCGACACGTCTAACCCTCTATCCGCTATCCCCCCTCACTAGCCTAACAATAAAAAAAAATATTAACCCCTAAACCGCCGCTCCCGTACCCCGCCGCCAGCTATATTAAATCTATAACCCCCTAAAGTGAGCCCCTAACACCGCCGCCATCTCTATTAAAATTATTAACCCCTAATGTAAGCCCCTTACACCGCCGCCATCTCTATTAAAATTATTAACCCCTAATGTAAGCCCCTTACACCTCCGCCATCTCTATTAAAATGATTAACCCCTAATTTAATCTACCTACCCCGCCGCCAGCTATATTATCTATATTAACCCTAAGTATATTATAGTTAATATAGGTATTACATTATATATATTAACTATATTAACCCTAATTATATTAGGGTTAATATAGTTAATATAGTTACTATAGTATTTATATTAACTATATTAACTCTATCTAACCCTAACACCCCTAACTAAATTTATATTAAATTAATCTAATTCATTTATAAACTAAAATATTCCTATTTAAATCTAAATACTTACCTATAAAATAAACCCTAAGATAGCTACAATATAATTAATAATTACATTGTAGCTATGTTAGGGTTAATATTTATTTTACAGGTAAATTGTTAATTATTTTAACTAGGTATAATAGCTATTAAATAGTTATTAACTATTTAATAGCTACCTAGTTAAAATAATTACCCAATTACCTGTAAAATAAATCCTAACCTAAGTTACAAATACACCTACACTATCAATAAATTAAAGAAACTACAAACATCTATCTAAAAATACAATTAAATTAACTAAACTAAATTACAAAAAAAAAACCCACTAAATTACAAAAAATAAAAAAAAGATTACAAGATTTTTAAGCTAATTACACCTATTCTAAGCCCCCTAATAAAATAATAAAGCCCCCCAAAATAAAAAAAATTTCCTGCCCTATTCTAAATTAAAAAAAATTCAAAGCTCTTTACCTTACAAGCCCTTAAAAGGGCCTTTTGTGGGGCATGCCCCAAAGAATTCAGCTCTTTTGCATTTAAAAACATATACAATACCCCCCCCATTACAACCCACCACCCACATACCCCTATTCTAAAACCACCCAAACCCCCCTTAAAAAAGCCTAACACTACCCCCCTGAAGATCTCCCTACCTTGTCTTCACCACACCGGGCCGAACTCCTCATCAGATCCGGGCGTATGTGTTGCTCCAAGCGGCAAAGAAGAATTCTTCCTCCGGCGATGTCTTCCTCCAAGCGGCAAAGAAGAATTCTTCCTCCGGCGATGTCTTTCTTCCTCCAAGCGGCAAAGAAGAATTCTTCCTCCGGCGACGTCTTCCTCCAAGTGGCAGCAAAGTCTTCATCCTTCCGGCGGCATCTTCAATCTTCTTTCTTCGCTCCGCCACCGCGGAGCATCCATCCCGGCCGACGACTGAACGACGAATGAGGTACCTTTAAATGACGTCATCCAAGATGGCGTCCGCCGAATTCCGATTAGCTGATAGGATTCTATCAGCCAATCGGAATTAAGTTAGAAAAATCTGATTGGCTGATTGAATCAGCCAATCAGATTCAAGTTCAATCCGATTGGCTGATCCAATCAGCCAATCAGATTGAGCTCGCATTCTATTGGCTGTTCCGATCATTCTATTGGCTGATTGGACTCTCATTCTATTGGCTAATTCGATATAGCCAATGAAAGCTGCTTAAATCCTATTGGCTGATTTGAACAGCAAATAGGATTTTACCAGCCCTAATTCCTATTGGCTGACTCAAATTTTTCAGCCAATAGGAATGCAAGGGACGCCATCTTGAATCGTGTCCCTTGCATTGAAGATTCAGTGTACAGCGGCGACTGTATAAAGAGAATGCTCCGCATCGGATGTCTTCAGGATGGACCCGCTCCGCGCCAGCTGGATGAAGATCGAAGAGGCTGCCTGGATAAAGACTTCTTGCCGCCTGGATAAGGACTTCGCCGGCTTGATGAAGATAGAAGAGGCCGCCTGGATGAAGACTTCTTGCTGCATGAATGATATATTTATATATACACACATATATAACATAAATGATGTGATGTTTTAGATTTGAAGGCTCCACGCCTCCTCCCATGTGTAAATAGAGTGAGTAACTGTTTATCAGGTTGCCACATGGCTACAATATATCCAAGGAAGACTGTTTACAAACTTGTCCAGTTCCTATATGAGCAGGAGAAATATGAACTATTTATATGTAAAGATGTAGGTTTGAAACATAAACCTTTCCAAACAAGCGGTCACATCTGTTTTTATTTTTCCACTTGCAAATCTGAAAAGATTTAAGAAGTTGGGGTGCGATCCGATATAGATCGCAGTTTGCGGAGCAAGTGAGGGAACCCGCGTCGCCCGCAGTTTCAGCTCGCAACTCGAGCCATCCAATATGCGGTGCCATCACTTGCTAAAGTGGCGCAAGTCTCACAAACCAGCGATGTCCAGAAATCTGCGTAAGTACAGATTTTTGGAGTCGCCAGTGACTTGCGCCACGTTAGAAACTGCCGGCGCCTACAAAACCTGACTAAAGTCTAAATCACCCGTACTGTCTAACACGCCTCCTAAACATAGCCCGACACGTCTAACCCTCTATCCGCTATCCCCCCTCACTAGCCTAACAATAAAAAAAATATTAACCCCTAAACCGCCGCTCCCGTACCCCGCCGCCAGCTATATTAAATCTATAACCCCCTAAAGTGAGCCCCTAACACCGCCGCCATCTCTATTAAAATTATTAACCCCTAATGTAAGCCCCTTACACCGCCGCCATCTCTATTAAAATTATTAACCCCTAATGTAAGCCCCTTACACCGCCGCCATCTCTATTAAAATGATTAACCCCTAATTTAATCTACCTACCCCGCCGCCAGCTATATTATCTATATTAACCCTAAGTATATTATAGTTAATATAGGTATTACATTATATATATTAACTATATTAACCCTAATTATATTAGGGTTAATATAGTTAATATAGTTACTATAGTATTTATATTAACTATATTAACTCTATCTAACCCTAACACCCCTAACTAAATTTATATTAAATTAATCTAATTCATTTATAAACTAAAATATTCCTATTTAAATCTAAATACTTACCTATAAAATAAACCCTAAGATAGCTACAATATAATTAATAATTACATTGTAGCTATGTTAGGGTTAATATTTATTTTACAGGTAAATTGTTAATTATTTTAACTAGGTATAATAGCTATTAAATAGTTATTAACTATTTAATAGCTACCTAGTTAAAAAAATTACCCAATTACCTGTAAAATAAATCCTAACCTAAGTTACAAATACACCTACACTATCAATAAATTAAAGAAACTACAAACATCTATCTAAAAATACAATTAAATTAACTAAACTAAATTACAAAAAAAAACAAACACTAAATTACAAAAAATAAAAAAAAGATTACAAGATTTTTAAGCTAATTACACCTATTCTAAGCCCCCTAATAAAATAATAAAGCCCCCCAAAATAAAAAAAATTCCCTGCCCTATTCTAAATTAAAAAAATTTCAAAGCTCTTTACCTTACAAGCCCTTAAAAGGGCCTTTTGTGGGGCATGCCCCAAAGAATTCAGCTCTTTTGCATTTAAAAACATATACAATACCCCCCCCCCCCATTACAACCCACCACCCACATACCCCTATTCTAAAACCACCCAAACCCCCCTTAAAAAAGCCTAACACTACCCCCCTGAAGATCTCCCTACCTTGTCTTCACCACACCGGGCCGAACTCCTCATCAGATCCGGGCGATGTGTTTCTCCAAGCGGCAAAGAAGAATTCTTCCTCCGGCGATGTCTTCCTCCAAGCGGCAAAGAAGAATTCTTCCTCCGGCGATGTCTTTCTTCCTCCAAGCGGCAAAGAAGAATTCTTCCTCCGGCGACGTCTTCCTCCAAGTGGCAGCAAAGTCTTCATCCTTCCGGCGGCATCTTCAATCTTCTTTCTTCACTCCGCCACCGCGGAGCATCCATCCCGGCCGACGACTGAACGACGAATGAGGTACCTTTAAATGACGTCATCCAAGATGGCGTCCGCCGAATTCCGATTGGCTGATAGGATTCTATCAGCCAATCGGAATTAAGTTAGAAAAATCTGATTGGCTGATTGAATCAGCCAATCAGATTCAAGTTCAATCCGATTGGCTGATCCAATCAGCCAATCAGATTGAGCTCGCATTCTATTGGCTGTTCCGATCATTCTATTGGCTGATTGGACTCTCATTCTATTGGCTAATTCGATATAGCCAATGAAAGCTGCTTAAATCCTATTGGCTGATTTGAACAGCAAATAGGATTTTAGCAGCCCTAATTCCTATTGGCTGACTCAAATTTTTCAGCCAATAGGAATGCAAGGGACGCCATCTTGAATCGTGTCCCTTGCATTGAAGATTCAGTGTACAGCGGCGACTGTATAAAGAGAATGCTCCGCATTGGATGTCTTCAGGATGGACCCGCTCCGCGCCAGCTGGATGAAGATCGAAGAGGCTGCCTGGATAAAGACTTCTTGCCGCCTGGATAAGGACTTCGCCGGCTTGATGAAGATAGAAGAGGCCGCCTGGATGAAGACTTCTTGCTGCATGAATGATGACTTTGCCGGCTGGATGGATCCTTCAAGCGGGACTTCAACAACTGTAAGTGGATCGCGGGGGTTAGTGTTAGGTTTTTTTAAGGTTTTTTTGGGTGTTTTGTTTTTTAGATTAGAGTTTGGGCAATGTAAAAGAGTTAAATGCCCTTTTAAGGGCAATGCCCATACAAATGCCCTTTTCAGGGCAATGGTTAGCTTAGGTTATTTTAGATAGTTTTTTTTATTTGGGGGGGTTGGTTGGGTGGTGGGTTTTTCTGTTGGGGGGGTTGTATTTTTTTTTACAGGTAAAAGAGCTGATATCTTTGGGGCAATGCCCTTTAAGGGTCATTGGTAGTATATTGTAGGATATTTTATTTTTATTTTGGGGGGGCTTTTTTATTTTGATAGGGCTTTTAGATTAGGTGTAATTCTTTTTTATTTTTGATAATTTGTTTGTTATTTTTCGTAATTTAGTGTTTGTGTGTTTGTAATTTAGTTTGTTTTTATTTTTTGTAATTAGATACATTTTGCAATTTTTAGAGTAGTGTTAGGATTTTTTATTGGTAGTTTAGTTTTATTTAATTGGTAGTTAGTTTAATTTTAGTTTAATAATTATAATAGTTTAATTGTTAGTTTAAAATTATTATTTTTTTATTTGACAGGTACGTTTTAATTTAATTTAAGATAGGGAAATTGTAATTTTAATATAAAGTTAGGGGGTCATTAGGTTTAGGGGTTACTAGTTTATTTTAGTATATTTCATTGTGGGGGGCTTGCGGTTTAGGGGTTAATAGGTTTATTATAGCGGCGGAGTGGGCGGACGGCAGATTAGGGGTTAATAATATTTAGTGTTTGCAATGCGGGAGGGTGGTGGTTTAGGGGTTAATAAGTTTATTATAGTGGCGACATTGTCGGGGAGCGGCGGAATAGGGGTTAATACATTTTTTTAGTGGCGGCGACGTCGGGAGCAGCAGATTAGTGGTTAATAAATTTAATATAGTGTTTGCGATGCGGGAGGGCCTCGGTTTAGGGGTTAATAGGTAGTTAATGGGTGTTAGTGTACTTTGTAGCAGTTTAGTTATGAGTAGCGTAAAACTCATAACTACTGACTTTAGATGGCGGTATGGATCTTGTGGTTTTAGGCTGTAATGCTCACTTTTTAGCCGTACCGCAAAACTCGTAATATCGGCACTATGGGAATCCCATGAAAAAACTTAATTTTTACGTGTGCGGGACTGATGTTGCGTTATAGGCTAAAAGGTGTGCGGTACAGCTATACCGACAACACTTGTAATAGCTGCGGTGCTGTTTTAACGCTGAAAATGGCATATTTTCAGCGTTAAAAGCCGCAACGCAAAACTTGTAATCTAGCTGAGTATTTGCAGGTTACAGAATTTGCTTTTTGGCCTCTTTAGGAAGCGTGAGACAAAGCACAATTTCTACACAAAGCAAGAGGTGTTTATTCCTATGCTATTCTATGCAGCTGATTCAGTATAGAATAGAGAGGCGTTAGGACTTTAGTGAATCTGTTACATAAAGTAACCTATGAACTGGTGCAGCTGTAGAGACAAGAGATGACTTTTAGTAAATTATGTTCAGTATTTCCATAGTGATCCTTCATTCAATGGACAGTCTCAAGTAAAACTAACACACTCTAGTTCCCTAGGATATTACTGGCCCTTGACAGCCCCCTGAAAAAGGTTATCAAGGGACCAATCACAATCAATCATTTTTATTGTTTATCAGCAACAGTTATTTTCTTTATCATTTTGGTGACCGAAGCCATATTTGTGTTGTGGAGGGGGTGGTCATAGGTGGCATTTGGTGGATTCTGAGTGTGCTATCCATGGAGCCGGCTGAGGCCTTGGAAACCATAACATTTGTGCTGTAAGCGAAACAGCGGGCAACGATCCCAATCTATAGAAACATAGAATTTGACGGTAGATTTTTCTTAGAACAGCCTTATGCATGTCCCAGGCATTATTGAATTCCTTTACAGTACTTGTGTTTACCACCTCAATTGAAAATTTATTCCATGAATCCACCACCCTTTCTGTAAAAATAATGCTTCCTCAAATTTCTCCTGAATCTGCTACCCTCTAACTTTAGATTGCCTGTGGCGCCCCCTACACACAGATTGCCTGTGGCGCCCCCCTACACAACCCACATTTTTTTAGATTGTGACCCCTTGTTTTGACATTTGTTTTTTTGTGTAAAATGCTTTCAGCTTCAACTTTATTATGTCCCTTCATATATTTGAAGGTTCCTTTCATCTCACCTCTTTCCCTTCTCTCCTCTAAAATATACACATTTAGGTCATAGAGTCTTTCTTTGTACGTTTTATATTTTAGACCATGTACCATTTTAGTAGCCCTCCTTTGGACAGCTTCTAGTTTATTTATATCTGTCTGAAGATATGGTCTCCAGAACTGTACACAGTATTCCAGATTTGGTCTAACTAATGATCTGTAAAGTGGCATAAGAACCTTACTATTTCTGCTACTAAAACCTCTCCTAAAGCAACCAAGTATTCGACTGGCCTTACCGGCTGCACTGCGGAATTGTGTACCAAATTTTAAATCATCTGAAATAATAATCCCCTAGTCCCTTTCTTCTTTAGTTACAGTCTGTAATGTACCATTGAGACTATAATTGGCCTTAGGGTTTTTGGATCCTATATGCATAATTTTGCTCTTGGTAATATTACATTTCAGATCCCATTTATTTGACCAGTCCTTTAGTTTTTTTATATAACAGTTCATTTGATCAACCCCTCCTGGAACATCAACTCTGCTACAAATTTTTGTATCAGCAAACAAGCAAACCTTCCCCTTAAGCCCACTTCCAATATCACTTATGAACATGTTAAACAAAACAGGCCCAAGAACTGACCCTTGGGGAACACCACTAGTAACTGTCCCCTCATTTGAATGTACTCTATTAATTGAAGCCCTCTGCCGTCTATCCTTAAAGTGAATGTAAATTTTTATGCTAAAGTGCCCGGTTTTTAAAAAATCAATTAAAAACAGGGGCACTTTAATTCATCATAATTTACATTTCACTCCTGTTGTGAAAACATACTTACCTTTTAATCTTCACAGCAGCTCTAGCTTCCTCCGGTCGTCGCAAGCCATTTCTAAAGTCAGAAATGATGGATAGGTCATCCTCCAATCACAGCTTCCTCCCCGGGGGAATCAGTGTCTGATTCAACACCGTGATTGGAGGAAGCCGGATTCCTCATTTTAAACCCAGGAAGAGGCTTTGCAACGGGTGGAGGAAGCTGGTGCTGTTGTGAAGATTTAAAGGTAATTTTTTTTCACAACAGGAGTGAAATGTAAATTTTTATGAATTAAAGTACCCCTGTTTTTAATCGAATTTTTAAAAACCGGGCACTTTAGCATCAAAATTGACATTCACTTTAAGATAGCATTCCACCCACATAAAAACTTTAGCATTTACTCTAAGGCAATACATTTTGTGAATAAGTTTGTTGTGTGAGAAAGTGTCAAATGCTTTGTTAAAGTCTAGGGGGTCGATCCGATATAAAGCGTCGCCCGCAAAAGCCGGCGACGCCAATAATTGCGCGGATTTGGTATCCTATATACGGCGTAAGCTAGAAGTTACGCGCGTATATTTCTGCCGTCGCCCGCAGTTTTTTGGGCCATAGGCAGGTATACCAAACCCGCGCAGTTTGGTATCCAATATGCAGCGTAAGGACTTACGTGGCGAAAATGGAGAAAACTTACTCCATTTTCACCTCGCCACAAAAAGCAGCCGTAAGAAGCCTTACGCTGACTATTGGAGCCCCGTAACTCCCTAAACTAGCTGCTAAAATAAACCTAACACCTAACGCATGCGCAATGTCTATCTCCCTGTCAACCGCGATCCCCCCCCCCAAATCCCTAATAAAGTTATTACCCCCTAAACCGCCGCTCCCGGACCCCGCCGCCATCTACATAAACTAACCCCCTACTGTGAGCCTCTAAAACCGCCGCCATCTACCTTATCTATCCCCTAATCTGACCCCTTACACCGCCGCCACCTATATAAAAATTATTAACCCCTAATCTAATCCCCCTATACCGCCGCCAGCTATATTAATATTATTAACCCCTAATGTAAGCCCCTTACACCGCCGCCATCTCTATTAAAATGATTAACCCCTAATTTAATCTACCTACCCCGCCGCCAGCTATATTATCTATATTAACCCTAAGTATATTATAGTTAATATAGTTATTACATTATATATATTAACTATATTAACCCTAATTATATTAGGGTTAATATAGTTACTATAGTATTTATATTAACTATATTAACTCTATCTAACACTAACACCCCTAACTATATTTATATTAAATTAATCTAATTAATTTATAAACTAAAATATTCCTATTTAAATCTAAATACTTACCTATAAAATAATCCCTAAGATAGCTACAATATAATTAATAATTACATTGTAGCTATGTTAGGGTTAATATTTATTTTACAGGTAAATTGTTAATTATTTTAACTAGGTATAATAGATATTAAATAGTTATTAACTATTTAATATCTACCTAGTTAAAATAATTACCCAATTACCTGTAAAATAAATCCTAACCTAAGTTATAAATACACCTACACTATCAATAAATTAAATAAAGTACAAACATCTATCTAAAAATACAATTAAATTAACTAAACTAAATTACAAAAAAAAACAAACACTAAATTACAAAAAATAAAAAAAAGATTACAAGATTTTTAAGCTAATTACACCTATTCTAAGCCCCCTAATAAAATAATAAACCCCCAAAATAAAAACAATTCCCTGCCCTATTCTAAATTAAACATATTTCAAAGCTCTTTACCTTACCAGCCCTTAAAAGGGCCTTTTGTGGGGCATGCCCCAAAGAATTCAGCTCTTTTGCATTCAACAAATACAATACCCCCCCCCCCCCCCATTACAACCCACCACCCACATACCCCTATTCTAAACCCACCCAAACCCCCCTTAAAAAAGCCTAACACTACCCCCCTGAAGATCTCCCTACCTTGTCTTCACCACACCGGGCCGAACTCCTGATCCGATCCGGGCGATGTCGTCCTCCAAGCGGCAAAGAAGAATTCTTCCTCCGGCGATGTCATCCTCCAAGCGGCAAAGAAGAATTCTTCCTCCGGCGACGTCTTCCTCCAAGCGGCAGCAAAGTCTTCATTCTTCCGGCGGCATCTTCAATCTTCTTTCTTCGCTCCGCCGCCGCGGAGCATCCATCCCGGCCGACTGCTAAACTTGGAATGAGGTACCTTTAAATGACGTCATCCAAGATGGCGTCCGCCGAATTCCGATTGGCTGATAGGATTCTATCAGCCAATCGGAATTAAGTTAAAAAAATCTGATTGGCTGATTGAATCAGCCAATCAGATTCAAGTTCAATCCGATTGGTTGATCCAATCAGCCAATCAGATTGAGCTCGCATTCTATTGGCTGTTCCGATCAGCCAATAGAATGCGAGCTCAATCTGATTGGCTGATTAGATCAGCCAATCGGATTGAACTTGAATCTGATTGGCTGATTCAATCAGCCAATCATATTTTTTGAACTTAATTCCGATTGGCTGATAGAATCCTATCAGCCAATCGGAATTCGGCGGACGCCATCTTGGATGACGTCATTTAAAGGTACCTCATTCCAAGTTTAGCAGTCGGCCGGGATGGATGCTCCGCGGCGGCGGAGCGAAGAAAGAAGATTGAAGATGCCGCCGGAAGAATGAAGACTTTGCTGCCGCTTGGAGGAAGACGTCGCCGGAGGAAGAATTCTTCTTTGCCGCTTGGAGGATGACATCGCCGGAGGAAGAATTCTTCTTTGCCGCTTGGAGGACGACATCGCCCGGATCGGATCAGGAGTTCGGCCCGGTGTGGTGAAGACAAGGTAGGGAGATCTTCAGGGGGGTAGTGTTAGGCTTTTTTAAGGGGGGTTTGGGTGGGTTTAGAATAGGGGTATGTGGGTGGTGGGTTGTAATGGGGGGGGGGTATTGTATTTGTTGAATGCAAAAGAGCTGAATTCTTTGGGGCATGCCCCACAAAAGGCCCTTTTAAGGGCTGGTAAGGTAAAGAGCTTTGAAATATGTTTAATTTAGAATAGGGCAGGGAATTGTTTTTATTTTGGGGGTTTATTATTTTATTAGGGGGCTTAGAATAGGTGTAATTAGCTTAAAAATCTTGTAATCTTTTTTTTATTTTTTGTAATTTAGTGTTTGTTTTTTTTGTAATTTAGTTTAGTTAATTTAATTGTATTTTTAGATAGATGTTTGTACTTTATTTAATTTATTGATAGTGTAGGTGTATTTATAACTTAGGTTAGGATTTATTTTACAGGTAATTGGGTAATTATTTTAACTAGGTAGATATTAAATAGTTAATAACTATTTAATATCTATTATACCTAGTTAAAATAATTAACAATTTACCTGTAAAATAAATATTAACCCTAACATAGCTACAATGTAATTATTAATTATATTGTAGCTATCTTAGGGATTATTTTATAGGTAAGTATTTAGATTTAAATAGGAATATTTTAGTTTATAAATTAATTAGATTAATTTAATATAAATATAGTTAGGGGTGTTAGTGTTAGATATAGTTAATATAAATACTATAGTAACTATATTAACCCTAATATAATTAGGGTTAATATAGTTAATATATATAATGTAATAACTATATTAACTATAATATACTTAGGGTTAATATAGATAATATAGCTGGCGGCGGGGTAGGTAGATTAAATTAGGGGTTAATCATTTTAATAGAGATGGCGGCGGTGTAAGGGGCTTACATTAGGGGTTAATAATTTTAATATATTTAGGGGGTTATAGATATAATATAGATGGCGGCGGGGTACGGGAGCGACGGTTTAGGGGTTAATAACTTTATTAGGTTGCGGCGGGGTACGGGAGCGGCGGTTTAGGGGTTAATAGCTTTTTTATTGTTAGGATAGTGAGGGGGGATAGCGGATAGAGGGTTAGACAGTGCGGGCTATGTTAGGGAGGCGTGTTAGACAGTGCGGGCTATGTTAGGGAGGCGTGTTAGACAGTGCGGGTGTTTTAAACTTTAGTCAGGTTTTATAGGCGCCGGCAGATTCTAACGTGCCGCAAGTCACTGGCGACGCCAGAAATTTGTACTTACGCAGATTTCTGGACATCGCTGGTTTGTGAGACTTACGGCACGTTAGCATCTGACGGCGACCTATATGGGATGGCTCGAGTTGCGAGCTGAAACTGCGGGCGACGCCGGTTCCCTCGCTTGCGCCGCAAACTGCGATCGATATCGGATCGCGCCCTAGATATGCAACATCTACGGCTCCTCCCTGGTCTATAATTTAGTTACATGGCCAAAGAAATCAATTAGATTATCCATTATAATCCGGTAATATCCTGGACAGTAGTGAGCTCTGCAATCAGGAGCCACATACTTATGTATCCTCCAATCTTCTTCCATTACCTAATCAGGAACAGCACATGATTGAGATGATTCTGCTATATTTACTCTGTGTTGACCCCCTTTGTATGAGATAACGACGTAGGGAAATAATGGAATTAAAGGGACATGAAACCCAATTTTTTTCTTTTCGTGATTCAGATAGAACATGATGATGTAAACAATTTTCCAATTTACTTCTATTATTTAATTTGCTTTGTTAACTTGGTATCCTTTGTTGACTCAGAAGCAGCAATGCATTACTGGAAGCTAGTTGCTGATTGGTGGCTGCACATGCCACTTGTCATTGGCTAACCTGATGTGTTCAGATGTACATCAAGTATCCTTAAAGGGATACTGAACCGAAATTTTTTCTTTCATGATTCAGATAGAGCATGCAATTTTAATCAACTTTCTAATTTACTTCTATTATCAAGTTTTATTCATTCTCCTGGTATCTTTATTTGAAAAAGCTTACGAGCCAGACCATCTTTGGTTCAGCACCTGGGTAGCGCTTGCTGATTGGTGGCTAAATGTAGCCACCAATCAGCAAGCGCTTTCCAGGGAGCTGAAGCCGAAATTGGCCTATGCTTACATTCTTGCTTTTTCAAATAAAGATACCAAGAGAAAAATGTTGGGTTCAGTATCCCTGTAAGTGGTTTTAAGCCCTGTAATAGCATGGGTCTCACTGAAAGTGGCAAGACGTAATACTACTACGTTTCACTCCAGGAGGCATTGGTCAATTGCTCAGTCTTGTCACTGATGGTGAGATACGCACTATTTAACCCCTTAGAGTGTTAAGGGGTTAAACTTGAATATAATATATCCAAATATACTGTAGTTTCTCTTTCTGTGTTGTGGAATATTACAATTCACTTATAAACACAGATGTCTAAAAGAAGCAAAATTGGAACCACATGTTAAAACCTGGAAAATAAGGAATTTGATTTAATTAACATCAGTTTTATTTGCTGTTACCTCATCTGTGGCTTATTAACAATGTAAAATGATATCTCAGTATACATACAGTATATATATATATATATATATATATATATATACATATATATACAGTATATATATATATATACAGCAAGCTTGTTCATATTTCCGGTTTTCTAATGTCACCGATGGCAGATTACGACTGAGTTGTGTGATTTCCTGGCAGATTTGGCTTATTGTTCTGATCTAATACCAACTCTCTCACATCGGCGGAGACTGGAAAAATCAGGATAAAACCGGATTGTTATGTGTCATTTAAAGGTTACTTAGACAAAAATAAAGTAGCGTGACTGAAGACCAGGTAAAGATGTTTCATGATGGACAACCACAATGAATCATGGTTGCTGTAGTTCTTGCTGTGTTGTCTTTCTGTGAAATGATTCAGATTCTGAAAAAGTTTTAGAAACTCTGCACATCACAACTTTTTCCAAACTATGCCAGTAATATGATCATTTTCACACATTCTTGTTTTCCCATTTGAATATGAGTGAAATATTTATGTATTAAAGAGAAGGTAAAGTAAAAATTAAACTTTCATGATTTGGACAGAGAGTGAGATTTTAAACAATTTTCCAATTTACTTCTATTATCAAATTAGCTATTTTTCTGCTGGTTTCCTTTGTTAAAGAGCATATCTGGGCTCATGACCAGCAATGCACTACTGGGATGTATCTAGCTGTTGACTGGTGACTGCAATATATGCCTCTAGTCATTGGCTCACCTAGGGTTAAATTACAAGTGGTGCACTGTTGCGCGCAAGCGATAAGGGGTTTATTGTGGCTCTCTGCACACGTCGGCAGGAGTGCACATATTACAAGTTGAAAGTAAAAGCGTTGTGTATTGGGTTAGTGTGACTTTAGAGCTCTAGTTAACTGTTACGTGGGACAAAAAAGTGGCAGAAAACAAAAAAAATGTTTAACACTACAGTTACATTCATAATAACACTGTCTGATAAAAAAATATTTTAAAAAAATGCAATAAAAAGTTATAGGGGCTCAAAGATATGATGTATCAGGTGTTAGGAAAATAAAAAAGCAAAGGGCTTTAACATAGATACATGTCTAAAGATGTAAATGAATGTATGTATGTATATATATATATATATATATACACATACATACACACACATACAGAGAGAAGCCCACTCTATGGCGATTTACCACCTGGGTGCAGCTTCTTTTAGCCCAGTAATGCTTTTCACGGAGTATATCAGTCTGATGCCGCTTATTATGGTCAGTCCATCGCCGAAATACCAGGCAATTCCTCTCTGAACAAGGAACACAGCAACCCCAGACGATCGTTTCGGCCTTCATTGGGCCTCGTCAGTGAGGTGTAGCTATATTCCTCTAAACACACTGAGCAAGGAGTCCACGTCTGGATTCCCCTTTTTCCCATAGGGAGACTAAATACACACAGAGAGAGGCACACTCACAGGAACGAACAACTGGCTTAATACCATTGTTAGCCTTTTCTGTGGCGATTTACCACCTGGGTGCAGCTTCTTTTAGCCCAGTAATGCTTTTCAAAGAGTAGAACTTCCCTGTAGTATATCAGTCTGATGCCGCCTATTATGGTCAGTCCAGCGCCGAAATACCAGGCAATTCCTCTCTGAACAAGGAACACAGCAACCCCAGACGATCGTTTCGGCCTTCATTGGGCCTCATCAGTGAGGTGTAGCCATTTTCCTCTAAGCAGTAGCACACTGAGCAAGGAGTCCACGTCTGGTTTCCCCTTTTTGCCATAGGGAGACTAAATACACACAGAGAGAAGCACACTCACAGGAACGAACAACTGGCTTAATACCATTGTTAGCCTGTTCTATGGCGATTTACCACCTGGGTGCAGCTTCT
Source organism: Bombina bombina (assembly GCF_027579735.1). NCBI lineage: Eukaryota > Metazoa > Chordata > Amphibia > Anura > Bombinatoridae > Bombina > Bombina bombina. Next base: position 52,478,846 of record NC_069510.1, on the reverse strand, counting down.
TTTAGCCCAGTAATGCTTTTCACAGAGAAGAACTTTCCTGTAGTATATCAGTCTGATCCTGCCTAATACGGTCAGTCCAGCGCCAAAATACCAGGCAATTCCTCTCTGAACAATCAACTCACTAACCCCAGACAATCTGTATGTATTTAGTTTCACTATGGGAAAAAGGGGCAACCAGACGTGGACTCCTCGCTCACTGGGCTTCTCTCTGCCGCAATCTCCCTCAAAATAGCGAGATTGCGCTATTTCTGCATGCCCCACGAGTAGGGCACTGCAGAAATAGAGTTGCAGAGCCTTCTAATTACCAAAAGGCAATGCCAAAGCCATATATGTCTGCTATTTCTGAACAAAGGGGATCCCAGAGAAGCATTTACAACCATTTGTGCCATGATTGCACTAACTGTTTGTAAATAATTTCAGTGAGAAACCTAAAATTGTGAAAAAGTTAACAATTTTTTTTATTTGATCGCATTTGGCGGTGAAATGGTGGCATGAAATATACCAAAATTGGCCTAGAGCAATACTTTGGGTTGTCTACTACACTAAAGCTAAAATTAACCCTACAAGCTCCCTAATTAACTTCTTCACTGCTGGGCATAATACACGTGTGGTGCGCAGCAGCATTTAGCAGTCTTCGAATTACCAAAAAGCAACGCCAAAGCCATGTGTCTGCTATTTCAAAACAAATGGGATCCCAGAGAAGCTCGTACAACCATTTGTGCCATAATTGCACAAGCTGTTTGCAAATCATTTCAGTGAGAAACCTAAAAGTTTGTGAAAAAGTTTGTGAAAAAAAGTGAACGGTTATTTTTTTTAATCGCATTTGGCAGTGAAATGGTGGCATAAAATATACCAAAATGGGCCTAGATCAATACTTTGAGTTGTCTACTAAAAAAATATATATACATGTGAAGAGTTATTCAGGGATTCCTGGCAGATATCAGTGTTACAATGTAATTTTCGCTAATTTTGCAAAAAAAAAAAATGGTTTTGAATAGCAAAGTGCTACTTGTACTTATTGCCCTATAACTAGCAAAAAAAGCAAAGAACATGTAAACATTGGGTATTTCTAAACTCAGGACAAAATTTAGAAACTATTTAGCATGTGTGTTTTTTGGTGGCTGTAGATATGTAACAGATTTTGGGGGTCAAAGTTAGAAAAAGTCTGTTTTTTTTAATTTTTTCATCATATTTTATATTTTTTTATAGTAAATTATAAGATATGATGAAAATAATGGTATCTTTAGAAATTCCATTTAATGGCGAGAAAAACGGTATATAATATGTGTGGGTACAGTAAATGAGTAAGAGGAAAATTACAGCTAAACACAAACACTGCAGAAATGTAAAAATAGCCCTGGTCCTTAAAGGGACACTGAACCCAATTTTTTATTTCATGATTCAAATAGAGCATGTAATTTTAAGCAACGTTCTAATTTACTCCTATTATCAAGCATCTAAGCTAAGGAGCCAGCAAATTTTTGGTTCAGCACCATGGACAGCACTTTTATTGGTGCTGTCCAATCAGCAAGGACAACCCAGGTTGTTCACCAAAAATGGGCCGGCATCTAAACTTACATTCTTGCTTTTCAAATAAAGATACCAAGAGAATGAAGAAAATTTGAAAATAGGAGTAAATTAGAAAGTTGCTTAAAATAGCATGCTCTATCTGAATCACGAAAGAAAAAAAATTGGGTTCAGTGTTCCTTTAAGGAAAGGAAATTGAAAAATGGCCTTTTCCTAAGGGGTTAATATAACAGTGTTGGTTTTGCAAAATTGGGGAATGGGTAATAAAGGGATTAGCTATATTTTTAAACAATAAAAATTCTGGAGTAGACTGTCCCTTTAAATATGCTAAATCTAAATGTTTGTAGGTGCGGAATATTCCCATGCCTGTTTTGTTGTAGAAAAGATTCCTCACTAGATATAAAGAGAGGTATCTCAGAAACTTTGTAGACAGAACAAGGGGCTGAATATGGGCAGCCCTCCCAACTGTCCCAATATTTGTGGGACTGTCACAGTTTCTGAGATCTGTTGCACTGAGACAGCTATATACCCTGATTTCCATGATTTCCCTTTTGCCCTCCTCTGGACTGCCAGGCATGCCCATTAACCACCCAGACACGCACACCATATGCCAGACACATCCTCAATCAGAGAGGGATTGCCTGGTAGGACTTGAATGTACTATTTAGTCAGGATCAGACTGATATACTACAAGCCATAGAATAAGCTATTATACTATTATTTGTTCCCTAGTTGAGAGCTCCTCTCTTTTTGTGTGTGCAAATTATGACCCTTGCGGAATTGTTGCCCAATATGCCTAGAAGGATATGGCTGCACCTCACTGATGAGGCTCACAATGAAATGTACATCTGGGTTTTGCCTGGTATTTCAGGGCTAAACTCTACGGCTTAGTCAGGATCAGACTGTTATACTACAGGACAGTTCTTATATGTCAAATGCACATGCTGGGCAAAATGAGGCTGCTGCTAGGGTGGTAACTAGCCATAGAACAAGCTATTATGCTGTTGTTCATTTCCTCATTGAGCCTTGCTCTCTTTTTGTACATCCAAAATCCTGCCCAATATCCACTTGTGACCCCTCCCCTAGTGACTTGGCCCTGCTCACAAAATGGCACCTGGGCCCATCCTTGTGGATAGCCAGCCACCATTTTGTGAATGTGTGTAGTATCAACGTCTTCAGCCCTGCGGAATTCATAAAGACTCTATTGCCCATGATAAAGCATCTTTTCTTGTGTTCATATTGATGAGATTCTCTCTCAGATTGATGAAGTTCCCACATTTTTACTTTCCTATTTTTTGATTCCTACTTTTTCTAGAAGATTTTTGGTGCATATATGAGAATGTTAGAGTGGACTGTTTTATTTAGGGTGTATTTCTGTTTTAATTCACTTGTTGTATAATATTCTGGAGGCCTTTTTGTGGTGCAATATCTTTGAGAATGGAGATCATTATTTGCATGATAGTGCAGCTTCAGTGATTGTAATGGAGCTAAACTCACTCTGTGATGAGGAGTAGGTACAAATATGCAGTTTTTGAGCTGTGATGTTGCCGGAAATTAATTTTATTGAATATAGATATATACAAGGGGCCCCGATATTTAAAGCATTGACTGTTGGGGAACTGCTTCACTGGCCACATTGGGCTGACGGTCTGTTGAGATATTCTAAGAAAAGGGGCATGTTCTAACAATGCAGACAAGTGGCGATGTCTCTCCTGTAGAAGTCAATTGGAGTGTGTTGTGATTTTGCTGCGGCCGGGGGGTCTGTTTGAAGTGGGCTACACGCCGCAGACTGTGCGCTCACTGAAACTAAAATTAGTTTCTGTGTAGGCACACTTCAAATATTGCTGTGGGGACCTAAGTTTAATTACACCTACACTAACTAGCTCAGGCAATGTAGTCGTAACAGCTGATAGCTAGCGAGACAAACATGGCGGCTACCCTCCTCGCAACGTGCACTTTGCTACTTCGAACATAAATCTTGTTTCAATGTGTCTGAATCAAAGTGCAGGCTACTCCCACTAGCACGCCCCCGCTAACTCCCCCTGAATGCCTATATCTACATCACACCTAGGCTACACTCCCCCTGTGTCAGGTTGCCAGGAATCAGACTGAGACGAGAAGTGCAAAAATAATCACACCTTTATTAATAGCAAAAAATAATAAAAAGTCCACAAGTTAAATAACAAGCCAGGAATCAAAACCAGAGCTGGTAGTCAGGCGAGCCGAGTCAGGAGCCAAAGCGAATAGTCAGACGAGACAGAGACAATGCAAGGGCAAAGCATACTGAACAGAGGCCCTTTAAATAATAAGTGATGACATCACAATTCTGAGGCTGCAACCTGTCTCACACGGATGATGTACACTAGTCTGGCCATAAAAGGGCATGCAGGAAATGAGCAGCATCACACACTATGCACCAGAGTCAGCAAGAGAGGTGAGTAAAATGGCTGCCAGAAGCACATGGCAAACAAAGCAGGGAAAAAACCCTGACACCCTGCTCCGCCTAGCTACCTCCCACCAACTGCCTACATCACAGCTAACCTACACTCCCCCTTCACCACCCAGCTAACTCACCCTGACCGCCTACACCTACGTCATGCCTAACCTACACACCCCGGAAAGCCCAGATAACTCCCTAATACCGCCTACACTGATGTAATGTTTAAACTACACTTCCCTGTAACACCCCAGCTAACTCCCATATACTGCCTACTGTCAAAAAATAACTCACTATAATAAACTATACTAAATAATAAACCTCCTCATTATAACTATGAAGCTATGTTGCTAAAATAATAATCAATGTTTAAATAATATCTCACAGAGATGCGCTAAAATCTGCAAACCCTCGCCAGCCTCATGGAACTCAGCGTCAGACCAGAATTGACCCCCGGTCCAGTGCTTCTTAAAATGGGTGCCTATTGAGCAGGGTGCAAGGGATCAAGTCGCCCTTTTAGTGTGTTGTTGGCAATTTCATGAGGCACCTAGTGATATCACTTGTTTGGGGGAACTACCTTCTAGTCAGAATGGGGCACACTTCAAATCTGGTCAAGAGGAGCTGGTTTTTCCAACAGTAAGTACCGTTTTGGGGGTTAGTTAGGGCTTATTCTGGGGTGGGTTTTATATTTTTAAGAATAGGGTTTTTATTTTTACTTTTCTTTTCTAGGCTTGTTTTTTTTAGGTAGATTTTGTTATTTTGGGGGGTGGGGGTTACTTGTAATTGTGGAGGGGGGGTTGTCATTTCTTTTTTGCAAAAGAGCTGATCACTTTAGGGAAATGCCCTACAAAGGGCATGTAGTTTAGGCATAATGCTTTTTTTTATTTTGGATATTGTCGTTTATTATTTTTTGTAACTTAGATTTTTTTTTTTTATTGTAACTTAGATTTTATTTTTTTCGTCACGTAGGTGGGTTAGTTTAGAGGGGGGTTTGGTGTTAAGTAGAGTTGGGTGAGATTTTGTTTGGGGTTGTGGGGGTTTAGGTTTCATTTTTTTTTTAAACTTAGATTTTTATTTTAAATTAAGAGGTTTAGTTTAAAGGGGGGTTAATAGTTTATTGTTGTGGGTATGTGGCGGCATAAGGGTTAATAGTAAGTTTATTGCGGTGGGTATGTTGCGGAATAGTGGTTGTATGTGGCGGCATAGGGATTAATAGTTTGTTTATTGAGGTGGGTATGTGGCGGCATAGGGGTTAATAGTTTGCTTATTGCACTGGGTATGTGGCAGTTTAGATGTTTGTGTAGTGTTAGTTTGCGATCTTGGGGTACTTCGGTTTAGAGATATTAGGATTCGTGGTTAGGCACTGCAGTTTTATTCCAGGCATCCTTTATTATACATTGCCAAAATGGTTGGCGATGCTGGGTGTTGTCTATAGCCAGCATCGCCGACCAATGGCATGTATAATAAATTACTCTCGTCGATGACCAGCGGTAGATAGGAATATTTCAACAGGCTCGCTCGACATAGCGGCGGATCCCTTGGAATATTTTGTCGCCTCGTAGCAGTTTCGATCATCGGGGTCAGAACAGGAGAAGCACTGAAGCAGGAACAAACAATGGCTCAGTGGCTTGTTCTCTGGCGGGTCACCACCGGGGAGCAGCCTCATTTAGCCCAATTCTTTAAAACAATTTAGAACTTTCCTGAAGTGTCTGATCCCAACAAAAAACAGATGGTCCAGTCCTAAACTAGACAGTCCTCCTCTTAAGTAACATGGCAACTCCTAAATGATAGATTTAGTCTTCTCTAGGTCTCATCAGTGAGGAGCAGCACATCCACCATCTTCTATCTAACTATTCAGATAAACATAGACATAGAGAAGCAAAATTAAAGTGATGTGCAATATTTAATATATTTAAGAAGTAGCTGCAGTTTGCTCCTAAGATTAATGCTACACCTAAAGGAGGAAAATTTGCATTTGGGTTACATAATTTGAATTATAATCCAGAAATCTCTAAAAGATGATTCACTACAGATCTCTGAATCATTATCCAAATCACGTGACATTTGCAGATGAACATTTATCTCACACCCAAGAAATCCCACAAAATTAGCTACAGGTATAGAAGCTGCCACCCATCCGCCCACCCACAGATCTCTAATTGTTGTAATTATTGTGTGTTCAGGATGATATGTGACAAGTGAAACGCATTCACACATGAGACCTTGACAGTGATATTGTCAAAGCCATGTTTAAGGATTGTCTAACCTAAGGCATGGGGGCCAGAATTTAGCCTCTAAATTATATTATCTGTCCCTCCAATTCTCCAAAACGGAATACTGTGGGGCCGATTTAACAAGGGCCGAATGAGCCCTGATGCCCCTGTTTTCGTGCGAGCTTTCAGGCTCGCCGGAAACAGCAGTTATGAAGCAACGGTCTTAAGACCACTGCTCCTTAACTGGTCTGCCTGCTCTGAGACTGCGGACATCAATCCGCCCGATCCTATACGATCGGGCTGATTGACACCCCCTGCTAGCGGCCGATTGACTGCGAATCTGCAGGGGCGGCATTGCACAAGCAGTTCACTAGAACTGCTTGTGCAATGTTAATTGCAGACAGCATATGCTGTCGGCATTCAGCGATGTCTGTCGGACATGATACGCTACAGCATATCATGTCGGACAAGACATTGATATATCGGCCCTTGTTTGTGAAGATGAGCATGTATTAAACTAATCATAAATAAGCAGTATTCTTTATCAAGCAGATTGTATTGACTATGTTAAACAGAGAACACAGAAACATGCTTACACCTTTCTTTAAAGGGATAGTGAATTTAAAATTCCTCATAAATTAATGAATGTAGTTAATTGCATACTCTGCTAACCATTTTTACAGGCCCTCTTGCAAAATGATTAAACACGTAGGAAAATCCCACTCAGGATTCATAATCAGTGCATCTCCCAAGCAGGAAACTTATTGTGACTACTACTCATGACTAGCTCCCCAGTGGTTTCCTGCACAGCAACATATTTTTCTAACCGTTTGTCCCTTCCATTACATTTATTTACTTTTGGGGATTTAAAGGGGCACTATATTGTAAAAAAAAAAATTATACAGAGTATGCTGCAGTATTCACTTTTTTATTATCGATGGCAGGTTTCATTGGGCAAAATAATATTTTTCCAATAACAAAGTAAATGTACAGTAACTATTTCAAACTGCACTCCTGCTGGTAAAATTGTTAAAGGGGAGAAAAACTTAAACATTGTCTCTGTAAATTTTAAGTTTAATGTCCCTTTAAATAATGGGGAAAGCATATACCAATATTTCATATTCAACATACTCAACTTAATCTAAAAAGCAACAACTAAAATTGTGACCAACTTTCTACAGTGCGAAAGATGACATTTTACTGTAACCACAGTTACATAACTTAACACATTCAGACCACATGTCCTCTTCTTACTTACGCACAAATATCCTTATGAAACAATTGTTTAGGATACAGTAATGTCACCACATACACGCTACATTCTGCTTTTCTTTTTCTGGCCCTTGGCTTTTGATAAGTGTGTGCCGGCATCAGTAAGCATAGCTGTGACTAAGAGATTATTCACAGTGTTATGTTTGAGAGAGGACAAGGAGACAAGCAGTCTACTCTATTGTATGTTATCGCTTATTGCTAAGTATAGCTACTGGCTTCTTATATACCAAACAACTGCTATTCTTTTATTGCGAGTTCACAACCAAACATTCAGAAATAACAAACCTGAGAGCACAAGGGAATCACTAGAAATGCCCAAGGATTATGGTCTGCTGAGAAGGAATTTGTATGTGCAGCATAAATGAAATAAAACCACGTTCAGAGGACTGTGTTCCTATGTATTGCTACAGAACTAGTGATTTTCCCAGCTGTAAGTGTATGGCAGGTCTTATCATACAGAAAAAAATAATTATTTGTTAAATCCAGGATAAGGAATCTTCCCACACTCATATGTTTTACTTTTTAGCATATTTGAATTAGAGGTCCCAATTATCTCTTCTCTATCAATTTCCCAGCTTTCAAATGAGTCAAAGCAACACCTGTAGACTGCATTACCCACCCCCATTAGACTGCTTAAACCTCACCTGTACACTTGCTAACCCCACCATTAGACTTCCAATGTTCACCTGTAGACTACCAAACCTCCACCTGTACACTTCCCAACCCCCACTTGTAGACTCCCAAACCTCACCTGTAGACCTCAAAAACCTCACCTGTAGACCTCGAAAACCCCACCTGCAGACCTCGAAAACCCCACCTGCAGACCTCGAAAACCCCACCTGCAGACTTTCCAATCCTCACCAGTACACCTCCCAAACTTCACCTGTAGACCTCCCAAACCCCACCTGTACACTTCCCAAACCCCACCTGTAGACCTCCCAAACGCCCACCTTTACACCTCCCAAAACTCACCTGCAGACCTCCCAAACCCCACTTGTACACCTTCCAAACCATACCTGTAGACCTCCCAGATCCCACTTGTACACCCTGTCTGTAAACTAGCCAAACCCACATATAAACTGCCCAACCTCCACCTGTAGACCCCCTAAACCTCACCTGTATACTGCCCAAACCTGCCTGTAGACTGCTCAGACCCCACTAGCAGACTGTTCGAACCCTACATGTAGACTACCAAAACTATATGTAAACCTCCCAAATTCCACCTCTAGATCTTCTAAACACTGCATGTAGAACACCAAACCCCACCTGTAGACATGCAAAACGCACCTGTATTGTGCTCAGGTACTCTGTAGACTGCCTAAATCTCAACAGTAAACTGCCCACAGACCCCATCTATAGACCACACAGACCCCACCTATAAAACACTTAAATCCAACCTGTATATAACTAGACACACACTCTAGGTCATTAAATGTACTGTGAAGATATAAACTTGTGCATGTTTTCTAGTGACTCCCAATTTGTTTCCCTTAACTTGTCTCTTTTTTATAGACAGTACAACACATTTAGACTCACTGCCTCTCTTCTAGGCCTGTTGCTTAGACTTATTTAGTACCAAAATAAAATTGTCTGAAGCACAAGCATGTAATAAATGTAGTAAATGAAGCCCAAAATATTTCCTTCAGAATTTAGACAGAGCAGCAATGCACTACTGGGAGGTAGCTGAACACATCTGGTGAGCTAGTGAAAAGAGGAATATATCTGCAGCCACCAATTAGCAGATAGCTTCCAGTAGTGCATTGTTATGCAAGTTATGCTTTCAGTGGGGTATTTAGGTTTTGTACTGCCCAAGGCATTCAAAATTCTGCTGCCACCCACCACCACCACATTTTAGTATCTTTTTTGGCGAGGGTGTAACGTGACATTTTCAAAGTAAATGTTTATGTTCAATATATATGTGTGTATGTATATAAGGGGAGTGTGCGGGTTTTATGGTATGTGTGTGTAGTGCAGTGTGTATATTTATGTGTGTAGTGCAGTGTGCATGTGAGGTGCAGTGTGTATATTTGTGTTTGTAGTGAGTGTGTGTAGTGCAGTGTGTGTGTGAGGTGCAGTGTGCATATTTGTGTGTGTAGTGAGTGTGTCTAGTGAAGTGTACGTGTGAGGTGTAGTGTGCATATTTGTGTGTGTAGTGAGTGTGTCTAGTGAAGTGTACGTGTGAGGTGTAGTGTGCATATTTGTGTGTGTAGTGAGTGTGTCTAGTGAAGTGTACGTGTGAGGTGTAGTGTGCATATTTGTGTGTGTAGTGAGTGTGTCTAGTGAAGTGTACGTGTGAGGTGTAGTGTGTATATTTGTGTGTGTAGTGAGTGTGTCTAGTGAAGTGTACGTGTGAGGTGTAGTGTGTATATTTGTGTGTGTAGTGAGTGTGTCTAGTGCAGTGTACGTGTGAGGTGCAGTGTGTATATTTGTGTGTGTAGTGAGTGTGTCTAGTGCAGTGTACGTGTGAGGTGCAGTGTGTATATTTGTGTGTGTAGTGAGTGTGTCTAGTGCAGTGTACGTGTGAGGTGCAGTGTGTATATTTGTGTGTGTAGTGAGTGTGTCTAGTGCAGTGTACGTGTGAGGTGCAGTGTGTATATTTGTGTGTGTAGTGAGTGTGTCTAGTGCAGTGTACGTGTGAGGTGCAGTGTGTATATTTGTGTGTGTAGTGAGTGTGTCTAGTGCAGTGTACGTGTGAGGTGCAGTGTGTATATTTGTGTGTGTAGTGATTGTGTGTAGTGAGTGTGCGTGTGAGGTGCAGTGTGTATATTTGTGTGTGTAGTGATTGTGTGCAGTGCAGTGTGCGTGTGAGGTGCAGTGTGTATATTTGTGTGTGTAGTGAGTGTGTGTGTAGTGCAGTGTGCGTGTGAGGTGCAGTGTGTATATTTGTGTGTGTAGTGAGTGTGTGTAGTGAGTGTGCGTGTGAGGTGCAGTGTGTATATTTGTGTGCAATGTGTGTGTAGTGCAGTGTATGTGTGAGGTGCAGTGTGTATATTTGTGTGCAATGTGTGTGTAGTGCAGTGTATGTGTGAGGTGTAGTGTGTATATTTGTGTGCAATGAGTGTGTGTAGTGCAGTGTGTGTGTGAGGTGCAGTGTGTATATTTGTGTGTGTAGTGAGACTCAAAAAGTGCTGCCCCCCCAAAAAAAATCTGCTGCCCTAGGCAAGTGCATTGTTTGCCTAGGCCAAAATACGCTCCTGTATGCTTTTCAACAAAGGATACCAAGAGAATATAGCACTAGCAAATTTGATAATATAAAAAAATTGAAATTTTTTTTGACATTGTATGCTCTATCTGAATAATGAAAGAAACATCCCTTTAAATTATAATCTGTAGGTTTAAAAAATCTATTGCAGAATATCTAACCATAGAAGAGATAATGGTAACAGAGTGATTTCAATAGAGTGATTTCAGCTGATTCTCAAACCTGCAAACGGGGTTTCAGTTGTTGGAAAAAAGCCCTATTTACCCTATGGAGTTGAAAACTGCTCAGCAATCATGATACATTTTTATCTTACTTTTTTTTTTTTTTTTTAACAAGAACTGTGCCTGTGGTCTTCCATTTCCTCACTATGTTCCTCACAGTGGACACTGACAGCTTAAATCTCTGTGATAGCTTTTTGTAGCCTTCCCCTATACCATAAAGTTGAACAATCTTTGTTTTCAGGTCATTTGAGAGCTGTTTTGAGGCCCCCATGTTGCCACTCTTCAGAGGAGAGTCAAAGAGAACAATAACTTGCAATTGGCCACCTTAAATACCTTTTCTCATGATTGGCTGCACCTGTCTATGAAGTTCAAGGCTTAATGGGCTCACCAAACCAATTGTGTGCTCCAATTAATCAGTGCTAGGTAGTTACAGGTATTCAAATCAACAAAATGACAAGGGTGCCCAAATGTATGCACCTGTCTAATTTCTTTTTGATGCATATTGCACATTTTCTGTTAATCCAATAAACCTCATTTCACTACTGAAATATTACTGTGTCCTTCAGTTATTTGATAGAACATAATGAAATTGCTAATCCAAACACCCAATTATTTATAAATGTATATATAAAACATACAAAGAAAGACTCTATGATCTAAATATGTATAGTTTAGAGGATAGAAGGGAAAGAGGTGACAGGATAGAAACCTTTAAATATATGAAGGGACTTAATAAAATAGAAGCTGAAAGCATTTTTCACAAAAAAATAAATGTCAAAACAAGGGGGTCACAATCTGAAGTTAGAGGGTAGCAGATTCAGGAGAATTTTTTTTACAGAAAGGGTGGTGGATTCATGGAATAAACTTCCATTTGAGGTGGTAAACACAAAGACTGTAAAGGAATGTAAAAATGCCTGGGACATGCATAAGGCTATCCTAAGGAAAAAGTAACATGTAATATGGGTAGACTTGATGGGCCTTTTTGGTTCTTATCTACCGTCAAATTCTAATTGAAAATCATGGAAATTGTCAGGGGTGCCTAAACTTTTGCGTACAACTGTATGTCTGTAAATTCATAAATACCCATATACATTCATAAATACATGTGTACACACATATAAACATACATATTTAGACATGTTTATGTATATAACTGAGACCTCATATAACTTTTAAATGCAATATTTGTTTTTAATAATTTTATTAGATAGTGTTATTATGAGTGTAACTGTATTTGTTTATGTGTTTTGTGCAACTTTTTTGTCTTGCGTAACACTTAACCTGCCACACGTTAACTTCAATTGTGCTCAAGCGAACGTGTTTACTTTCAACTCATAATACGCACCCTACTTCCAACGTGATAAACCCCTTATCGCTCGCATGCAACATTTAGCGTACCACTTGTATCTAACCCTAAATTAGAAAGTTGTTTAAAATTGCGGGCTCTATCTGAATCACGAAAGATAAGTTTTAGGTTTCATGTCCCAGAGATTTGAATAGGCTTTTGTTTCTGTCAGTTTCGGGAAACCTCACTGTTTATATTTTGAAAATAGGTAGTTATTTTTTGTGAGTGTTCACTGCGGTGAATTTTAAACAAATTAGAAATATTTAAAGGGTTTATAAATATTCTTTGTGAAAATACTAACCCTGTCTTCTGAGCTCTTACAGACAACAAAGGAATTTTCCTGCAGGACATAAAAACAATTACCCCCCCACACACTTTTAAGGTTGTTGCAGCAGCTGTCAATATGTTTTGTTTTATATTTTAATATATTCCACCCACTGATGGACATGTGATGTTTTAGATTTGAAGGCTCCACACCTCTTCCTTTGTGTAAATAGAGTGAGTAACTGTTTATCAGGTTGCCACATGGCTACAAAATATACAACGAAGACTGTTTACAAACTCATCCAGATCCAAAATGAGCAGGAAAAATATGAACTAATTATATGTAAAGATGTAGGCTTGAAACATAAACCTTTCCAAACGAGAGGTCACATCTGTTTTTATTTTTCCACTTGTAAACCTGAAAAGATTACAGAAGATATTTATATATATATACAGTATCTCACAAAAGTGAGTACACCCCTCACATTTTTGTAAATATTTTATTATATCTTTTCATGTAACAACACTGAAGAAATGACACTTTGCTACAATGTAAAGTAGTGAGTGTACAGCCTGTATAACAATGTAAATTTGCTGTCCCCTCAAAATAACTCAACACACAGCCATTAATGTCTAAACAGTTGGCAACAAAAGTGAGTACACCTCTAAGTGGAAATGTCCAAATTGGACCCAATTAGCCATTTTCCCTCCCCAGTGTCATGTGACTCGTTAGTGTTACAAGATCTCAGGTGTGAATGAGGAGCAGGTATGTTAAATTTGGTGTTATCGCTCTCACGCTCTCACATACTGGTCACTGGAAGTTCAACATGGCACCTCATGGCAAAGAACTCTCTGAGGATCTGAAAAAAAGAGTAGTTGCTCTACATAAAGATGGCCTCAGCTATAAGAAGATTGTTAAGACCCTGAAACTGAGCTGCAGCACGGTGGGCAAGTCCATACAGCTGTTTCACAGGACAGGTTCCACTCAGAACAGGCCTCGCCATGGTCGCCCAAAGAAGTTGAGTGCACGTGCTCTGCATCATATCCAGAGGTTGTCTTTGGGAAATAGACGTATGTGTGTTGCCAGCATTGCTGCAGAGGTTGAAGGGTGGGGGTCAGCCTGTCAGTGCTCAGACCATACACCGCACACTGCATCAAATTGGTCTGCATGGCTGTCGTCCCAGAAGGAAGCCTCCTCTAAAGATGATGCACAAGAAAGCCCGCAGTTTGCTGAAGACAAGCAGACTAAGGACATGGATTACTGGAACCATGTCTTGTGGTCCGATGAGACCAAGATAAACTTATTTAGTTCAGATGGTATCAAGCATGTGTGGCGACAACCAGGTGAGGAGTACAAAGACAAGTGTGTCTTGCCTACAGTCAAGCATGGTGGTGGGGGTGTCATGGTCTGGGCCTGCATGAGTGCTGCCGGCACTTGGGAGCTACAGTTCATTGAGGGAACCATGAATGCATACTGAAGCAGAGCATGATCCCCTCCCTTTGGAGACTGGGCTGCAGGGCAGTATTCCAACATGATAAAGACCCCAAACACACCTCCAAGATGACCACTGCCTTGCTAAAGGAGCTGACGGTAAAGTTGATGGACTGGCCAAGCATGTCTCCAGATCGAAACCCTATTGAGCATCTGTGGGGCATCCTCAAATGGAAGGTGGGGGAGCGCAAGGTCTCTAACAGCTCCGTGATATTGTCATGGAGGAGTGGAAGAGGACTCCAGTGGCAACCTTTGAAGCTCTGGTGAACTCCATGCCCAAGAAGGTTAAGGTAGTGCTGGAAAATAATGGTGGCCACACAAAATATTGATACTTTGGGCCCAATTTGGACATTTCCACTTAGGGGTGTACTCTTTTTTGTTGCCAACGGTTTAGATATTAATGGCTGTGTGTTGAGTTATTTTGAGGGGACAGCAAATTTACACTGTTATACAGGCTATACACTCACTACTTTACATTGTAGCAAAGTGTAATTTCTTCAGTGTTGTCACATGAAAATATATAATAAAATATTTACAAAAATGTGAGGGGTTTACTCACTTTTGTGAGATACTGTGTATATATATATATATATATATATATATAAATATATATATATATATACACTGTATATATGTGTGTGTGTGTGTGTGAATAAATATATATGTTTATATGTGTATAAAGATAGATAGATAGATAGAAATATAGAGATCATGTGTATATATATATATATATATATATATATATATATATATATATATACAGTATGTGTGTGTGTGTAGATAGATATATTTATAGATAGATATTTATAGATAGATAGATATAAAGATATATAGATAAAAGCCTTTAATTAAATATATGATTCTTTAATATGTCAATATGGTCGGGATTTTCCAAGTTCGGCTCTTTGCATGCGTCAGGTTAGTGCGCAAGCGAAAACTTTTTACTTTCAACTTATAATACACACACTATACGACGCGCTCATAAAAAAAGTTTCTTCTAGCGGAGTTAATGCACAAGCAAAGAGATAAATAGAACTCTAGTCGTAATCTGGCCCGAAATGTTTTTGAGTTTTTAAAAACTGTTATCTTTATTCCTAATCTTGTATTTAGTGCTCTGCATTCCATGTGCTAATGAGTACTACAGTGCAACAGTGACACCTGGTGTTATAAGTAATGTGGTACAACTTTTATCTACAAATTTGACATCACATTTTATGCTGAATGAACTGTTCTCATTATAGATTTTGGCTCCAATATTTTGTTTCATTATATTCTACTTGTGGCTTCATATTTACAATCTTTCATGTATACTGAATCATACTTCTTTATGATGAATGTTTTTTGGAAGAGATATTATCATAGATAAAGGGTCAGTCTAGTCCAAAATAAACTTTCATCAATCAGATAGGGCATGTCATTTTAAACAATTTTCCTATTTACTTTTATCACTAATTTTGCTTTGTTCTCTTAGTATTCTTAGTTGAAAGCTAAACCTAGGAGATTCATATGCTAATTTCTTAGACATTGAAGGCCGCCTCTTTTCAGAATGCATTTTGACAGTTTTTCACCACTAGATGGTATTAGTTCATGTGTGTCATATAGATAACACTGTGCTCACGCATGTGGAGTTACCTGGGAGCCAGCACTGATTGGCTAAAATGCAAGTCCATCAAAAGAACTGAAATATAGGGGTAGTTTGCAGAAGCTTAGATATAATATAATCACAGAGGTAAAAAGTATATTAATATAACCGTGTTGGTTATGCAAAACTGGGGAATGGGTAATAAAGGGATTATCTATCTTTTAAAACAATAAAAATTCTGGTGTAGACTGTCCCTTTAATTAAGGAATAAATATCGAATAGATATCTCCAACTGATCTCATGAGGTAGACTTAAAGTGATGGTAAATCCTAGCGTTGTGAAATGCTAGGATTTACTATTGGAACAAATAAAGGGGACTTTCAGTCATAAAGTATAAGCCGGATAGCCTGCACGGCTATTGGCTAAGAGGTGGAAATGTCACCTATCAGCAAAATAGCATTCAGCCGTGGGCTGCCTGAGCAGCTCAGTCCGGCAAACGCTTCAAACTAATAAAGGAACTTCCATCATGAAGTATTTTATACTTCATGACTGAAAGTCCCCTTTATTTGTTCCAATGGTAAATCCTAGCGTTTCAAAAACACTAGGATTTACCATCACTTCAATTCCATAGAAGTCTCCCATTCTTCAAAAAGGATTTGCTCAAAACTGAAGATAGACATGCACAGTACTTCATTTCTACAATTAGCCCATCAAAACATATACTCGAAACACAAAAAATAGCAACTGATAATGCTTGATCTTTATGTCTGCTGTAGACATGAAGCAGGTTCATGTGTCTATAATCCTATATTATAGTGAGCTTCAGCAGGAAGAAATTCAATTGGCAAATAAGGATCTACTCAGAAATATGGTCCAGAGTAATTCAGAGGACAGAGTGAATAATTAGCTAAACATATTTGAGCACTTACAGAACATAAATATAAAATTACCAACTTGGGAATTTAGTTAAAGGGCCGTAATACCCAAATGTTTAAACACTTGAAAGTGATGCAGTATAGCTGTTAAAAGCTGACTAGAAAATATCACCTGAACATCTCTATGTAAAAAAGAAAGATATTTTACCTCAAAAGTTTCTCAGTAGCCACATCCCATTGTAAAGGACTTCTAAGCAGCAAATCAGTATGTCTGTCCCGGAACAGCCGAAGGATTGAGCCTCGTGCACTCTCATGTTATTTCCCTATTCAGCTTAAGGAAGTTTACAATGAAATCTCATGAGAGTTACAGTGGGGAAAAAAAGTATTTAGTCAGCCACCAATTGTGCAAGTTCTCCCACTTAAGAAGATGAGAGAGGCCTGTAATTTTCATCATAGGTATACCTCAACTATGAGAGACAAAACGTTGAAACAAATCCAGACAATCACATTGTCTGATTTGGAAAGAATTTATTTGCAAATTATGGTGGAAAATAAGTATTTGGTCACCTACAAACAAGCAAGACTTCTGGCTCTCACATACCTGTATCTTCTTTAAGAGGCTCCTCTGTCCTCCACTCATTACCTGTATTAATGGCACCTGTTTGAACTTGTTATCAGTATAAAAGACACCTGTCCACAACCTCAAACAGTCACACTCCAAACTCCACTATGGTGAAGACCAAAGAGCTGTCGAAGGACACCAGAAACAAAATTGTAGACCTGCACCAGGCTGGGAAGACTGAATCTGCAATAGGCAAGCAGCTTGGTGTGAAGAAATCAACTGTGGGAGCAATAATTAGAAAATGGAAGACATACAAGACCACTGATAATCTCCCTCGATCTGGGGCTCCACGCAAGATCTCACAATGTGGGGTCAAAATGATCACATGAACGGTGAGCAAACATCCCAGAACCACACGGGGGGTCTAGTGAATGACCTGCAGAGAGCTGGACCTACGTAACAGAGGCTACCATCAGTAACACACTACGATGCCAGGGACTCAGATCCTGCAGTGCCAGACGTGTCCCCCTGCTTAAGCCAGTACATGTCCGGGCCCGTCTGAAGTATGCTAGAGAGCATTTGGATGATCCAGAAGCAGATTGGGAGAATGTCATATGGTCAGATGAAACCAAAGTAAAACTGTTTGGTAGAAACACAACTTGTCGTGTTTGGAGGAGAGAGAACACCATACCTACTGTGAAGCATGGGGGTGGCAACATCATACTTTGGGGCTGTTTCTCTGCAAAGGGAACAGGACGACTGATCTGTGTACATGAAAGAATGAATGGGGCCATGTAATCGTGAGATTTTGAGTGCAAACCTCCTTCCATCAGCAAGGGCATTGAAGATGAAATGTGGCTGGGTCTTTCAGCATGACAATGATCCCAAACACACCGCCCGGGCAATGAAGGAGTGGCTTTGTAAGAAGCATTTCAAGGTCCTGGAGTGGCCTAGCCAGTCTCCAGATCTCAACCCAATAGAAAACCTTTGGAGGGAGTTGAAAGTCCGTGTTGCCCAGCGACAGCCCCAAAACATCACTGCTCTAGAGGAGATCTGTATGCAGGAATGGGCCAACATACCAGCAACAGTGTGTGACAACCTTGTGAAGACTTACAGAAAACGTTTGACCTCTGTCATTGCCAACAAAGGATATATAACAAAGTATTGAGATTAACTTTTGATATTGACCAAATACTTATTTTCCACCATAATTTGCAAATAAATTATTTCCAATTCAGACAATGTGATTGTCTGGATTTGTTTCCACATTTTGTCTCTCATAGTTGAGGTATACCTATGATGAAAATTACAGGCCTCTCTCATCTTCTTAAGTGGGAGAACTTGCACAATTGGTGGCTGACTAAATACTTTTTTCCCCCCACTGTAAGTGAAATCTCATAAGATCACAGTAAAAGAGTTCATGACCTCAGCACTGTTGATGCTGATTGGCTGCTGTTAATTTCTTCATTTTTTTTTTATTTTTTTTTACCTGCAACTGAAGTATAACTTTTTACACAGAACTTACTCTGCTGAGCTGAGGAAATTGTGAGGTAAAATATCTTCCTTTTTTACATAGAGATGCTCAGGTGATATTTTCCTGTCAGCTATTTACAGTTATACTGCATCAGTTTAAAGTGAATAGGCTTATGAGTATTATGTCCCTTTAATGGTCAGGAGGATAAATTCCAACATTCTAACTTCCTTATTGTTCTGCAAGATAATTTAGCAAAAGATTTGGAAACTTGGTACCATACTTAGATATCAATTTTATTGAATTCAGAAGAGCTCTCAGACCTTTTATTACTCCTGGTTTCTTCTGAAAAACAAATTAACATAATTAATTAATTACATTATAATGCTACTAAAGAGAGAATTATCCTATATGCTTGAAAACCTTTCAGTGTTGAAGTTGAGGGACAAACTGTTGAGTGTAGATTTGTTATCTTCCCAACCACCCACCAACCAGATGTCAAAAGAGTAACTCATTTTCATTGCCTCTACAAAGATCTTCATACAGATGGGACATTTATCTTGTGAGTGCCTATATAGAACATCAACTAGTTACACCTCTTAGAACCCTAAAAAAAAGAAAGTCCAAATTAATAGTTTACCTATGAAAAAAGGGAGGGCCAGATGAAACTATTTTGAGGGCCACATATGGCCCTAGGGCCAGTACTTTGAGACCACTGTTCTAGAGCAAACAAGCAAGTGGGATGCATTGTGGTAATAAAAACCATATACCATAAAATGGAAAATTGCCTTTTGGAAAACAAGATCAAGTCCTTTAGCTAACAGTTGTTAAAAACAATAATACTGCTAATAATACGTTTTAGGGTTTTTGGCATAAAAAGAGACCAATATCATTCCTGGTGGAAAAGGGATTTTTAAATCGTATTAATTATTTTGGGGTAATTGGCTGAGTTCTCATCATAGGAAGCATTTTTGTATAAAGAGTCTAATAAGTTTGATAAACATTTAAATAAATGTGTTACTACTGGATACTTGTGGTTAAATTGTGTTTGGCCCAAACAAATTGCTCAGATTGGCCAAAGACTAATTCCTTCTAAAATTAATATTTTAGCCAACATAACCCTGACCACAAGTAGACTGACCATGTTCTACTAGCCTGGTGACATAATAACATAGTATTCAAGGCTGAAAGAAGACAAATTATAATTGTGTTCAACCTCTACAGATCCTCTTTGATTCATATTGTCATAATACAATGCAAATTATAAAAATTACACATATAAAACTGTTCATTGTACACATCATGAATTGATATTACTATTATCATCTTAAGTATAACAGTTTAAAGGGACATACACGTGCAACAAAAAATGCTAACCCTTGTAATGACATTATACACATATGTAACGTCAGCTGCAGAAAAGCAATGCACTACTGTGAGCTAGCTGAACACATCTAGTGAGCCAATGGCAAGAGGCATATGTGGATGAGCCTACCTAGGTATGCTTTACAACAAAGGCTATCAAGAGAACAAAGTACATTTGATGAGAGCATTGAACTAGGATGACTCTTAAAACTGCATGCTCTGAATTATGTTTTTTTGTTTGTTTTGTTCTTTACTTTTAAATTCAAGTGTTCAAAACTCTGTTTGGGATGGGAGCCTTTCTTAGCACATTTGCATGGTTTTGTAAATCCAGAGTAGTCCATGAATACACCCTTGAAAACTCATTTGCGTATATTTACCATATGTCCTCTGTGGACTAATCAGAGACCATATTTCACTGAGTGTGTGTATGCCCTAGGCAACCATTGTGTAGTATGTAGTATAGTCAAACATTCAGCAGCATATTTAAAGGGACAGTAAAGTTACAATTAGACATTCATGATTTAGACAGATAATACAATTTTAAACAACTTTCCAATTTACTTCTATTATTTCATTTGTTTCCTTCTCTTGTTATCCTTTGTTGAAGGGTTTATATACGTAAGCTCAGGAGTAGCAAAGAACCTAGGTTCTAGCTGCTGATTGGTGGCTGCATATATAAACCGACTGTCATTGGCTCAGCCATGTGTTCAGTTAGAAACCAGTAGTGCATTGCTGCTCCTTCTTTAAATGATACAAAGAGAATGAAGCACATTTGATAAAAGAAGTAAACTGGAAAGTTGTTTAAGTGTCCCTTTAAGTATACAATGTGCCCTCCAGTCTCTCTAAAAAAGGGGAAAAAGTTGACCTTTCAGGGGAAAAATACGGGAATAGTAAATATAAATGTTTACTGCAAACTAATTTTGAGTCTAATGTACCATGGAACCAAATAATTAATTTCATGATTCGGACAGACCATATTTACTTCTATTATCATATTTGCTTTGTTCTCATTGTATTGCTTGTTGAAAAGCATACCTGGGTAGACTCAGGGGGCAGCAATACACTAATGGGAGCTAGCTGCTGATTGGTGGCTGCATATATATAGATATATCCCTTTGGTTCACCAGATGTATTCAGCTAGCTCCCAGTAGTGCATTGCTGCAACTCCAACAAAGGATACCAAGTGAATGAAGCAACTTTGATAATAGGTATTGGAAAGTTGTTTAAAACTGTATGCCCTGCCTGAATCATGAAAGAAAATGTTTGGATTTCATATCCCTTTAACCCCTTCCTGCCGGGACTTATTTGTCTACATCGGAACAAAGTTCCAATGTGAAAAAATAAGTAAAAATGGAAATAACGCAATTGTTCATGCGATCGCGTGATTTCATTGATGGGATCGGGTCAAGGGGGAGTGCCGTTGACACTAAGCACCCCTTCCAACCCGCGATCCCAGTTAGAAAGCGGTTACGGCTTCAGGACAGCCATGCGATCGCGTGATTTCATTGATGGGATCGGGTCAAGGGGGAGTGCCGTTGACACTAAGCACCCCTTCCAACCCGCGATCCCAGTTAGGAAGCGGCTACGGCTTCAGGACAGCCAAATAGCTAGGAAGCTCCATGCTGTTCTAAGGGCGCTAAAGCCCAGCGCAGTTAGGGCAGCATGGAACATCCTAACGACGAGAAGGGGTTAAAGGGACAGTCTAGTCAAAATTAAACTTTCATTAGTCACATAAGGCATATAATTTTAAACAACTTTCCAACTTACTTTTATCATCAAATTTGCTTTGTTCTCTTGGTATTCTTAGTTGAAAGCTGAACCTAAGTAGGCTCATATGCTAATGTCTAAGCCAGAGCTTTCCAAACTTTTCATGTTGGTGACACACTTTTTAGACCTACATCATTTCGCGACACAGTAATTAATTCAGTTGTACTAGCAAACAGGAGGTTAAACTAACTTGTTTTAAGAGATACGGACACATACATAAATGATATAATAACAAAATGTATTTACAAGTAACAGTATGTATGTGCAAGAATTAAAAATAAGTTTAATATCACCAATAGCTACTTAATATTTTAATGGGATGTATGAGGTTGATAGGATGAACACAGTTTCTGAATATTTAGTGAAATATTAGATAAAGACACTCACATTTTATCATCAAGCATTTTTAAGCTTCCACTTCCTATCCATATATCAAGAGAAGGAGCAGCAATGCACTACTGGGAGCTAGCTGCAAAAATACCCCACTGTGACTTCTGACTTCAGCTCAGCGTTTAAGCTGCCGCCCTCAGAGCTCCATGAGTCTGACTGAATACTGCCCGCGCTGCAAACACACTGCTGTCCCATTCACTAACTATACATGCAGTCACGAGCCAATTAAGGAGACTTCACGTGCAGTCAGGAGCCAATGTCCCGCCAAAGCCGCAAATGGGAATAGTTTCAGTTCCCACTGAGCTGCGCCAATTGGTTAAGATGATCTGTGACCCACTAGGTATCAATCACGTGTCAACCATGTGATATGCGTAGCAGGCAGGCAGAAAGTCGGAAACCAAAAAAATAAAAATTTAAAAAAATTTGTGCTGAAGCAGGGACACACCTACACACTGCTGCCGACACACTAGTGTGTCCCGACACACAGTTTGGAAAGCACTGGTCTAAGCCCTTGAAGGCCGCCTCTTATCTGAATGCATTTGACAGTTTTTCACAGCTAGAGAGTGTTAGTTTATGTGTGCCATATAGATAACATTGTGCTCACACCTGTGAAGTTACACAGGAGTCAGCACTGATTGGCTAAAATGCAAGTCTGTCAAAAGAACTGATATAAGGGGGCAGTTTGCTTAGTAATAAGATAATTACAGAGTTGAAACGTATATTAATATAAATGTGTTAGTTATGCAAAACGGGGAATGGGTGATAAAGGGATTATATTTTAAACAAATCTGGAGTAGACTGTCCCTTTAAGGCAATATAAAGGGATTATCTTTTAAACAATTCTGGAGTAGACTGTCCCTTTAAGGCAATATAAAGGGATTATCTTTTAAACAATTCTGGAGTAGACTGTCCCTTTAAGGTAATATAAAGGGATTATCTTTTAAACAATTCTGGAGTAGACTGTCCCTTTAAGGCAATATAAAGGGATTATCTTTTAAACAATTCTGGAGTAGACTGTCCCTTTAAGGCAATATAAAGGGATTATCTTTTAAACAATTCTGGAGTAGACTGTCCCTTTAAGTTAATATAAAGGGATTATCTTTTAAACAATTCTGGAGTAGACTGTCCCTTTAAGGCAATATAAAGGGATTATCTTTTAAACAATTCTGGAGTAGACTGTCCCTTTAAGGCAATATAAAGGGATTATCTTTTAAACAATTCTGGAGTAGACTGTCCCTTTAAGGCAATATAAAGGGATACAAACAAATAGAATGCTGAAGTTTTATAAAGCAGACAATATCACTGAAACAGACACTGAATCAAAGTCTCCTCTCTAAGAAAAAAAAAAGATGGTAAATCTGCAAATGATTTCACAGGGAAGGGTCGTCTATATAAGGTAGTATGCGTGTCTGCAACCCAGGCTGATGACTTATTGTGACAGCTCATTCCCTAGCACCTGGGATTGTCTAAGCAGGTGGACCTATTTAACGTGGGACCACCCTGTGGCTTTGTAGAACTCAGGTCTTTATTTTCTGTGTTTTGCTTGGATACTCCATCACAGCAGCTCAGAAAATATTTATCTCTTTTTAAGTTTTAATATTTTTTTAGTCCTGAGGCAAATCCAGGTGCTCCTGACAACGTCTGCTTGAAGCTTTCTATGGGTGCGTACCAGACAGGTGTAAACGAACAGCACAGACAATTTCCGTATGCGCTAAAATGAAATATTGCTGCAAGTCACAATTCCAAAGTGTCACTCAAAACATACAACTGTTATCATTATTAAAGATAAATTTTGTCTTCCGTGATTCAGATAGAGAATGCAATTTTAAGCAACTTTCTAATTTACTCCTATTATCACATTTTCTTCATTCGCTTGGTATCTTTATTTGAAATGCAAGAATATAAGTTTAGATGCCGGCCTATTTTTGGTGAACAACCTGGGTTGTTCTTGCTGATTGGTGAATAAATTCATCCACCAATAAAAAGTGCTGTCCATGTGCTGAACCAAAAAAAGCTTATATGCATTCTTTTTCAAATAAAGATAGCAAGAGAATGAAGAAAAATTGATAATAGGAGTAAATTAGAGAGTTGCTTAAAATTGCATGCTCTATCTGAATCATGAAAGAAAAATTTGGGTTTAGTGTCCCTTTAATGTTTGTCACAAATATGATTGTATTCAGCTTGTGTGCATCAATTAAACCCACAACTGTTCTGTCAGGATTCGGCTAGAACGTACAATTTTAAACAACTTTCCTATTTACTTCTATTATCAAATGTTCTTAGTTTTCTTGTTATCCTTTGTTGAAAAGCAGGAAGGTAATTTCAGGAGCGTGCATGTGTCTGCAGCACTATATCACTGTTTTAGTGCCAGCATTTTTCCCTGCATGTGCATGTGAAGCATAACGACATATCCTCAGTGCACCAGCATTTTAATACTGCAGCTGCGCACAACCCCAGTGGTGCTTGGCTTGTATCATGTCAGCAATTAACAAATAGAGTCATTACCAGATGGTACAAGCACTTTAGGCTCTCTGGACAAGAACTGTGCACGGTGCATACTTAAATATACTTTTGAAACAGCTATAGTTTTTATTAGAAGCATTTTTGCTAATACATGTATATTACAAAAATGCTTCTATTCAAAAATAAAATGCATCCATGTAAATTCCAATTTCGAATGGAATGTCCCTTTAATTAACTCAGAGGACTGAGCGCCTAACTGTTAAGAATACTGAAGAAAAAGTGTGACAAATTCAAATTGATTGTAGAGTGGGCAATTGTGTTCTTGGCACAGGATTTCTAGGTAAAGAAATATCTCACAATTAGAGAGGAAAGGATGGGTTGGGGGAGGTGACTAAAAAAATTATATTGTTCTTCATGTGAAAAAGATGATATACAGCTAGCTGAATATATGGATGTATCATAGGTCTAGAAAGATACATAAATAGTAATATTTAAAGGGACATTAAACTCATATACTAAATCACTTGAAACTGATGCAGTATAACTGTAAAAAGCTGACAGGAAAATATCACCTGAGCATCTCTATGTAAACAAGGAAGATATTTTACCTCAAAATTTCTTCAGCTCACCAGAGTAAGTGCTGTGTAAACAGTTATATTTAAGCTGCTGTCCAGCTGCAAGTTAAAAAAAACAGGAAAAAAAAAGCCAATCAGCATCAGCAGTGCTGAGGTAATGCTTTACCTTTGCTGTGATCTCATGAGATTTCACAGAACTTACTTAAACTGAATAAGAAAATAACTGTGCCTGCACATGCCAGATGCACACTTCCTAGCAAGTCCTGGGACAAACATCCTGACTGGCTGCTTAAAGTCTCATTACATTGGAGTATAAATACTTAGGAAATTTGAGGTACAATATCTTCCTTTTTTACATAGAGATGTTCAGGGGATATTTTCTAGTCAGCTTTTTACAGTTAGGCTGCATCAGTTTGAAGTGCTTCAACATTTGGGTATCATGTCCCTTTAACTTGACAAATAGCTATGTAGGCGGAGTCTTGGGGAGCTCTGAAAAGTGAGCACATTAGTCCCTTGGTTAATGGTGGTTAATAGCTGTTTAAAGGGACAGTCTACACCTTAGTCATCATAAAGTGAGGTAAAGGAAATCCTCTAGAGTGGAGTGGAAAGGTAAAGCTGCATGGTAGAAATGTGGAGTGTACAGCTCTGTGGAGCCATATGAATAAGTTTACTACTGAATGATGCTGCCCCAGTATAGAGCAGAAAATGCACCAACCAGTTTGCCTATGGAGTTTTATAAGATATTGTTTCTGTGACTATGTTATGTGCTTGTTTTATAATTCCCTTTGTTTTGGTTCACATGTTTTTTAACCCCTTAAGGACCGGGCATTTTAGACAAAAACTTCCCCAAAAGACCAGAGCATTTTTAGCATTTTTGCCATCACTACATTTAAACAGAACTAGAGCCTTTTTTTATATTTACCTATCAAAACTATATATATTTTTTTAGTAGACAACCCAAAGTATTGATCTAGGCCAATTTTGGTATATTTCATGCCACCATTTCACCGACAAATGCGATCAAATTAAAAAAAATTGTTAACTTTTTCACAATTTTAGGTTTCTCACTGTAATGATTTACAAACAGCTTGTGCAAACAAGGCACAAATGGTTGTAAATGCTTCTCTGGGATCCCCTTTGTTCAGAAATAGCAGACATATATGGCTGTGGCATTGCATTTTGGTAATTAAAAGGCAGCTAAATGCCACTGCGCACCACACTTGTATTATGCCCAGCAGTGAAGGGGTTAATTAGGTAGCTTGTAGGGTTAATTTTAGCTTTAGTGTATAGGTTACCCTCCCACCTGACACATCCCACCCCCTGATCCCTCCCTGACCCCTCTTAAACAGCTCTCTTCCCTCCCCCACCTCACAATTGTCACTGCCATCTTAAGTACTGACAGAAAGTCTGCCAGTACTAAAATAGAAGGTTTTTTCTTTATATATATTTTTTTTTAATAAATATTCTGCAGTTTTGGATCCCCCCTTATCCCCCAACTTTACCCTCCCCCTCCCAGATCTCTTTATGGCAACGGATCCCACATAGGATCCCCCTCATTGCCCCTACCTCCCTCCTCCCTCCTTCCCACTCAATGACGCAGGTGTTTTTTTTATTTTGGTCTTCCCTGTAGCATGACATAGTGGACCCACCCACCATGCAGAAATAGCACGATCTCACAATTTTGAGTGAGATCGCGGCAGAGAGAAGCCAAGGACTGGCTGGTTCTTAAGGGCATAACGACCAGTGTCGTACAGGGTACGGCGCTGGTCGTTAAGGGGTTAAATATTAAATCTAAAAACTTGAAAATGGTAAACATCAATTTAAGATTCACAGGTTCAATGTCTGACAAGGATAATTTTTTTAGATCTAACTTACGAAGGAGATGTCATTAGTAATATAATTAGATCTAGTACTTTTAGGAAATCTACAGCTGGCAACACTATTCTATATGTCAGTTCATGTCCGTGGCCGGACTTTTGGCAGACGGACATTTGGCCGACACACAAGTGGCTGTCAGATAATAGTCACGAGATCTCGATCACGATAGATAGATAGATAAATAGATGCAATAGATAAATTCGATAGATTTGATAGATAGATAGATAGATAGATAGATAGATAGATAGATTTGATAGATAGATTTTATAGATAGATTTGATAGATAGATAAATACATAGATTCGATAGATAGATAATTTCCCAGACAGAGAATTACAAGACGTGTGGGCTGGGACCCATGGTAAGGTTCCCAGAGGCAGTTGCGGCACCCAAGGCTCTGATTAGAACAGAGCACTCTGGAGCGTATCTGCCCTCGGCCGAAATCAGAACATGCTTCGGCATTCTGTCCGTCGGCCAAATGTCCGTCTGACAGAATGCTGTCTGACAAATGTCCATCTGCATTTTGTCAGAGCACCGTTCATGTCACCTTAAACATTTGATACGATCTATACCCAAAAGTCAGTTATTACGAATTAGACGCAATACTACATCAGATAGTGATATTTGAAAAACAAGCTGAAGAATTAATCCAAAGGCTTATTTTAAGGGGTTATTCAACAAATGAACTAAGGGCTACTTATGAACTGGTTAAAGGGAGAGTCTACACCAGAATTGTTATTGTTTAAAAAGATAGATAATCCCTTTATTACCTATTCCCCAGTTTTGCACAACCAACACAGTTATATTAATATACATTTTACCTCTGTGATTACCTTGTATCTAAGCCTCTGAATACTGCTCCCTTATCTCAGTTCTTTTGACAATCAGTACTGACTCCTAGGTAACTCCACATGCATTAACACAATGTTATCTATATGGAACACATGAACTAACACCCTCTAGCTGTGAAAAAAAAAGTCAAAATGGATTCAGATAAGAGGCAGCCTTTAAGGTCTAAGAATTTAGCATACAAGCCTACCTAGGTTTAGCTTTCAACAAAGAATACCAAGAGACCAAAGCAAAATTGATGATAAAAGTAAATTGGAAAGTTGTTTAAAATGACATGCCCTATCTGAATCATGAAAGTTTATTTTTGACTAGACTGTCCCTTTAAGATAGAACACTCTTTGCAATGTCAGGAAAGTTGTGTTGATACGAACAGGAATTTGAACAGGCTTCACCCAAGATTCTATCTTTTTTTCTACGGAATAGACATCATTTTTTGATGACACAATGTACGGCTCTTAAATCAAATTTAAAGATTCTATCTAATGATCAGGTTTTGGCAACAGAGATAAGTAAATGCAAATTTGTGGCGAAAAAAATCAGCTACTTTGGCAAATAGATTATGTCTTAGTATTTAAAAAATGTAAAAGTTGGCTGAATACCAAGGGTGAGGAATTGCCATACCTGTGAACGCATAATTGCAGGTACAACTTTTAAGAGTTCACATACAGGGCAGATCTTTAATATTTCATTTTATGCGAATTGCTCAAAAACCTTTGTTGTGTACATGTTGGAATGCCACATTTGCCAACAGCAGTATGTTGGCCCAACGACACGTATGGTACGCACAAGGGTTGGTGACCATGTAAAAGATATAAAACACTATAATAGGGACTCTGCTGTAGCTAGTCATTTCAATCTCATGCATTTTACTGATATTCCCAATTTTAACGTTTCAATTATAGATTGTGCAATTGTGCCACCTAGGGGGAACAACTGGTATAAAATACTTGAACTTTTTTGGATATATAAATTGCGAACAAGATCCCCCTTTGGTATTAATTTAGAATGGGATATCAGTTATTTTAGAAATTGATATATACGAGAAGAGTGCTAGGGGTAGATTTATTAAGCAGCAATCTACCCCAGAAGTTTATGGCTCGCCTGAAATGTAAGTTAAGAAGCAGCGGTCGTAAAATATGATCGGGATGATTGACACCCCCTGCTAGCGTCCGATTGGCTGCGAATGTGCAGGGGGCGACATTGCCCAAGCATTTCACAAGAAATGCTTGTGCAATGTTAAATGCCGACAGCGGATGCTGCCAGCATTTAGCAATGCCGGGCGACATGATTTGCGGTAGCCTGGCATTTAATAAATCTACCCCCTAGAATTGAATGTGTTTTCTGCTAAAATAATTTGTTACAAAATATTACCTTTTTTTCAAAGTAGTATTTGTTGAAAGTATCGTTACTATTTGTTAACTTGTAACAATATAACTAAATTTACAACATAAACTATATAGAATGTTACTTTATCAAATTAGAGTATATTATTATTTAGTATTGTAACTAGAAGATTTAGATAACACTATTTTTTTTCACTTTATTCTGATATAATTTGGTAATAGGTTAAACATGTCTGCTAAGCAGTTGCGCTTTTCATATGAATTTGTATGTTAACACTCTCAATTTCTTTTATATTTTGTGTTTTTGTTTTTATTTATTATTCTTTTGGTCTCTTAGGTACCCAGTAAATACTGCAACATAAAGGTACAAAAAAAAGAATGCTTTTATACACTGTAATTCATTTATATAAATTAGTTCGGTAAATTACTGGAACTTGGAGCAAAAAGATAACAGAAATTAAAATATAACCTTTATTAATTAAATTTAAAAAGACAGCTTTGAATATATGTGTATGCTACCCTTGAAAATGTTAAAAACACTCTCTCTGTTGGTTATTCAATATTCAGCATTTACAATGCTAAGTATATAGAGCACTTAGTAGTAATGTCATGAGACACAGATTGTATTATAGGTATGTATATATCTGTTAATCTACTGTGGGTCTATGTGGCCTTATAGCTGGCCAATCTATTAGATTACCACAAAGGAATATTTGTGCGTTGTATACCTATTATAATATACCTCTGTGGTCTCTTATTGTGAGTTTGCTTTTTGGCACTTCAACAGGAGTGTATAACACAGCTCTTAATTTTTAGTATCTGCTGCGTAAGTGTTGGTTCTCGTCTTATGTATCTATACAGGAAACCTGAACACAGTAAGGTAGTACTAGTAATATATATATATATATATATATATATATATATATATATATATATCTGTAGATATCTAAAAAGACAAGCGCACAGAGACACCTCTCATAGTGCAGATCAATTGGGTTTATTTACACAAACATTTAAAATACAAGTTAAGCTGTGGAAGGTATTCCTTACTCACAAATATGACCTCAATCGAAATGAGGTAAGATAAGGCAATTGGATACTCAAAGTGTCCCCACTTGTAGCCTGGAAAACGCCGGGCTGTAAAGGCAGTCCTCAAATCTCAATTCCGTAGATGAGGCTTAATGTTATTCTTTCCGGTAATAGTGGTCACAGTTCCTCATATGTTTGTTAGCAATCACAGATGAACTTAGGTAAATGTAGTAAAATGCGCTCTATTCAGAGCTATACAAAACCGCTATGCTTCTCTTGTAATGCTTAAAGAGAGCTCTCAGCGTGTCTGTCGGCAGTGACGTAAGGTGGGCGTGGCCTTACGCGTTTCACGGTAAACAACCGCTTCGTCAGAGGCTTGATGACGCCCACCTTACCAGCTGAACTTTTGTAGTCAGCGTTAAGGGACACTCCCACCTTACGTCATAAGAACTGATTTGCTGGTAATAACAGACATAGATTTTAAGCACCCGGATTGTTCAAGTTTATTCCTGAAAATGGCCTATTTGACAACACACATCTATCTGTGAACCAAAAACTGTACTTAAAATTATATCACCCTAAAATAGGGGATCGAACAGTGTTAAGATAATGATTAATTAGGATCAAAAAAATCACACACAAGTGGACAAATTGTTGGTAAAAACAAATACTAATACAAATCACTTAAACAGTTGTATTCTACTGTATAATGTTAAAATAAACTAAGCAAATTAACAATGTGTAATATATGTATTTAGCAGTTGGTCCCTACACTTCTTGTTTATCCCTTAAGGTTGAACTATTAAATATTGTGCCGCACATTTAATTTATTTGTTTGTGAAATTTTGATTTTGATTTATTGCACCTTTTAACACTTTATAAAATATTTCTATTATACAAAAAGCGTCTCATATAGTGGCAAAATCTAATTATCTATTATTATGGAGGTATATAATATTTTTTATATTAAGGCTTCATTTATTAGAAAATAGCAAGGCAATTTTTTGGGGTTCTTATTTATATGTGCACTTGTGCTATATATGCGCACATCTCTATGTATGCACGCATATACACGTATACATAATATATATATATACAAATGCATATACCATATATACTATAAATAGAGGTATAAACGCTTAGGTTTGCTTGTGGGTCTGGACATTGTGTCTCTGTCATTACCGCAAACACTTTTTTTTATGTATATATACACTTGTGAGATACACCTATATTCACATACAATGCACATGTTTTATTTAGTTCTTAATCCATAGAGTATTAATGTAATTTGGAGACTATATATTATGTTAAAAAGGCCTGAATATCAACTTCCCTATTCATACCCAAGGGTTCCATAGTCTGGAGAGAGTAAATCCAAAAGGTCTCTCTTTGTCGTAAACGTAACATTCTATCTCCCCTTCTTTCGTCTAATGTAACTTGTTCGATAGCCTTGAAGCGAAGACTGGAAGGGTCATTATTATGTACCCTTCTGAAGTGATCTGTCACTCCATGAGAGTTCCAGGACCCTCCTCTTCACAGTTCTTTTGGTCCTGCCTACATATTGACAGTGACAAGCACATTCTAATACGTATACTACGTATTTAGAATGACAATTCATACAGCTTTTTATTGGTTTTTTGAAACCATTAACGTGTGATTTTATTTGTTTATTGTTTATATCTATGATGGGGCATGTATTGCAATTTTTACGATTGCATTTAAAAAATCAATCAATATTATGACAAAAAAATCTTAAAAAGATATATTAAAAAAGGCATTATTCCAAAAGGTCTAAGACTACAAAAAACACCCATCTTTGATTTAGCAGAAGTTGAATATCATACAGAGTGGGAACAAGCTCTAAATGACTGTTCAAAAACATTTATTAATATACTAGTTAAATACAGAGACTACAAGTTCTCTAAAATTAATGAGGAAATTAATAAAATTAGAGAAGAACTAGAGAAACATAAAGGAGATGTTCTGTACGAACAGCTAAATGAAGAAACTAAACAAAGGGTATATGTTTATGAAATAGACATTAAAAATAGGAAAAATAGGAAATTGAGAAGAGATTTAGACGAATCCCTAGAAAAAGTAAGGATAGAAAATGAACAAGACTTACAGGGAGTCTTAATGGAGACTGCAGAATTAAATAGCCCTATGATAGCAGCAACAAAAAACACAAATAGAAACATCAATTCTCAAACATATAATTTAAGACCTCAAGGAGCTGCCCAATATAGGGATCACCAAATTTAACCAAACACTAGAACATATATCAATGGCCAACCAAAAAATAATAATTTCAACAGATTCAAAAATAAAAACAAAAATAAACAAAAGACTAACTATCAACAAAGGAATCCTTCAGAAAACTACTCAACAGATAATCATGTATATATGTATAAAGATACAAGACAGAGTACATCAAGAGACGATTTTGAACATAGATGGCACTATTTTAGAAGTGATGCAAGAGATTTAAACATCAGAAATAGAGAGAATATGGTAGCAAATCAAAACTATAGAGACTCTGAACGTAATAAATCAGATATAGCGATAGCTCCAGCACCCTCTTCTTTTTTAGAAAAAGGGAAAAAATTGAAACCACCAATAGAAAGAACATGGGAAGGAACTCCTTCTATAACCCATTACTTAACACGAACAGCACAACTCAAAAGAAGAATAGAGTCCGAAGAGGACACAGAGGAGGAAGAGCTATACGAATCAAAAAGGAGAAAGTAGAAAACAGTAAGAACTTTACTAAGATATTTAATTTATCTAAACATATTTTAAGTGCATCTGAAACTAGTCTGCTAGGAAAAGGGTTAAACTTTGCCCCCTCCAGTGAGCCAAATGATTTCGATTTGTTTATTGATCTAAATCGTTTCATTAGAAAGTTAACTTTGAACAGACATTTTGCAAAAATAACTAAAAACAAAAAACAAAATACAAATATAAATGAAACTGATTTTGAAAGTCTAACTGACCTCATTTCCCTGGAATGTGACAACTGGGGTATGGAAAAATTAACAACTGGTTTAGACCAATATACCCTAGATTTACTTTTGGATTTAGAAAAATCGAATGAAGAGTATAAAAAAGGTCATTCCTTTAAACCCAAGTCCATTTTTTACCCTTTACAATCACAGGGGAACCACATACCGGTTTTTTACAAACTAGTAGAAAAAGAATTAATGGACTTGTGTAAAAAGGAAAACCAGATCTTGACAAAGAACGCAAACCTTAATGAATTTGAGATGAAAGCATTGAATAGGTTAAAAAAAGACCAATCAATAATCATTAGGGAAGCAGATAAGGGAGGCGGCATAGTCATTCAGGACACAGATGATTATCTGGCAGAAGCCTATAGAATCCTGAATGACTCGGCCACCTATCTAAAACTAAGAAGTGACCCTACAAGCCGCTACACGAAAGATTTGAAACTCTTTCTAGAAGAAAGCTTACAAGCAGGTGTGATAACTAGGTATGAATATGATTTCCTTTTATTGGACAAATGTAGAGTGGCAATTTTCTATCACTTGCCAAAAGTCCACAAAAATTTAGAACATCCCCCGGGACACCCAATCATTTCGGGCATAAACTCTCTAACAAGTAATTTATCCCAGTTTGTGGACTTTTACTTAAAACCTATGGTAATCACACTAAAATCTTATGTACGTGACACCCCACATATATTGTCCATTATGGACAATATTAAATGGGAACCAGATTATATCTGGCTGACATTGGATGTAGCATCTCTCTACACCTGCATCCCACATGATGCAGGTGTGGAAAGTATCAGATATAGTCTTGATAGACACGACCATCTCCCTTTAACACAGAGAGATTTCCTGCTAAAGGCAATAACATTCATTTTGCATAAAAATTATTTTCTATTTGGCAGAGAATATTTTTTGCAAGTTGGGGGCACAGCGATGGGTACTCGCTTTGCCCCCAACTATGCAAATTTATACATGGGAGCATGGGAGGATAAATACATTTGGCAAAATAACCCTTTCAAAGATAACATCATAGTTTGGAAACGTTACATAGATGACGTAATTGTCATCTGGAAAGGGGAAATTAATGGAATTGAGTCATTCTTTGAATACGTGAACAAGAACGAATTCAATTTAAAGTTTACTAAAAATGTCAACAAATTACAAATAGAATTTTTAGACATTACTTTGTCGGGTAGTGGAGACACTATCACGACCAGTCTATTCAGAAAGGAGACAGACTCGAACAGTTACCTCCACGCCAGAAGTGGACATCACAAGAATTGGATAAGGAATATTCCTTATGGTCAATTTCAGAGGGTGAGGAGGAACTGTTCGAGTCTGGAATCTTACGATAGAGAATCAGAAATGCTAAAAACCAAATTCAAAGCGAAAGGTTATCAAGAGAATTTGGTGGAAAATGGGTATAAAAAAGCCCGTGAACTAGAACGCTGCAACCTATTAAAACAGAAAGGGAATAAAAATCAAACAACAAAGAATAATAATAAAAACAACCTGTTTTTGACAAAGTATAATGATAAAGCTTGGTGTATCAAGAAAGCAATCAGGAAACACTGGCATGTACTCCTGGAGGACACAGTCCTTAAAGATACTTTAGACATTGTTCCAACAGTGGTATTTAAGAAGAATCAAAATTTGAAAGATATTTTGGCTTCGAGTCGCTTAAGACAGGACGCTAAATCCAACTGGCTAAATAGAGCAAACTTTGGATTTTTTAAATGCAATCGTAAAAATTGCAATACATGCCCCATCATAGATATAAACAATAAACAAATAAAATCACACGTTAATGGTTTCAAAAAACCAATAAAAAGCTGTATGAATTGTCATTCTAAATACGTAGTATACGTATTAGAATGTGCTTGTCACTGTCAATATGTAGGCAGGACCAAAAGAACTGTGAAGAGGAGGGTCCTGGAACATATATCTAATATAGAGAAAGGTGATGTATCTCATGGAGTGACAGATCACTTCAGAAGGGTACATAATAATGACCCTTCCAGTCTTCGCTTCAAGGCTATCGAACAAGTTACATTAGACGAAAGAAGGGGAGATAGAATGTTACGTTTACGACAAAGAGAGACCTTTTGGATTTACTCTCTCCAGACTATGGAACCCTTGGGTATGAATAGGGAAGTTGATATTCAGGCCTTTTTAACATAATATATAGTCTCCAAATTACATTAATACTCTATGGATTAAGAACTAAATAAAACATGTGCATTGTATGTTAATATAGGTGTATCTCACAAGTGTATATATACATACAAAAAAGTGTTTGCGGTAATGACAGAGACACAATGTCCAGACCCACAAGCAAACCTAAGCGTTTATACCTCTATTTATAGTATATATGGTATATGCATTTGTATATATATATATTATGTATACGTGTATATGCGTGCATACATAGAGATGTGCGCATATATAGCACAAGTGCACATATAAATAAGAACCCCAAAAAATTGCCTTGCTATTTTCTAATAAATGAAGCCTTAATATAAAAAATATTATATACCTCCATAATAATAGATAATTAGATTTTGCCACTATATGAGACGCTTTTTGTATAATAGAAATATTTTATAAAGTGTTAAAAGGTGCAATAAATCAAAATCAAAATTTCACAAACAAATAAATTAAATGTGCGGCACAATATTTAATAGTTCAACCTTAAGGGATAAACAAGAAGTGTAGGGACCAACTGCTAAATACATATATTACACATTGTTAATTTGCTTAGTTTATTTTAACATTATACAGTAGAATACAACTGTTTAAGTGATTTGTATTAGTATTTGTTTTTACCAACAATTTGTCCACTTGTGTGTGATTTTTTTGATCCTAATTAATCATTATCTTAACACTGTTCGATCCCCTATTTTAGGGTGATATAATTTTAAGTACAGTTTTTGGTTCACAGATAGATGTGTGTTGTCAAATAGGCCATTTTCAGGGATAAACTTGAACAATCCGGGTGCTTAAAATCTATGTCTGTTATTACCAGCAAATCAGTTCTTATGACGTAAGGTGGGAGTGTCCCTTAACGCTGACTACAAAAGTTCAGCTGGTAAGGTGGGCGTCATCAAGCCTCTGACGAAGCGGTTGTTTACCGTGAAACGCGTAAGGCCACGCCCACCTTACGTCACTGCCGACAGACACGCTGAGAGCTCTCTTTAAGCATTACAAGAGAAGCATAGCGGTTTTGTATAGCTCTGAATAGAGCGCATTTTACTACATTTACCTAAGTTCATCTGTGATTGCTAACAAACATATGAGGAACTGTGACCACTATTACCGGAAAGAATAACATTAAGCCTCATCTACGGAATTGAGATTTGAGGACTGCCTTTACAGCCCGGCGTTTTCCAGGCTACAAGTGGGGACACTTTGAGTATCCAATTGCCTTATCTTACCTCATTTCGATTGAGGTCATATTTGTGAGTAAGGAATACCTTCCACAGCTTAACTTGTATTTTAAATGTTTGTGTAAATAAACCCAATTGATCTGCACTATGAGAGGTGTCTCTGTGCGCTTGTCTTTTTAGATATCTACAGCTGTACTACATCACTCAATCAGAACCTTGGGTGTTTCCTTGACGAGCTGCACTGAAATCATCTCCCTGCACATTTTCCACAGGAATATCATCAGAAGGATAAGACTGTCTTTTTATAAATTATTTTATAATCATTTTCAAAATCATTTGATAATTTTTTTTACTTTATATTTCATGTATATTTGAACATTTTATGCAGATTTAAATATAGGCTCACCTTACACTGACAATAGTGATAAATTTATTTTTCAGGTTGTTTACTATAACACACTTGAAATTATATCTGTTTCTAGAGAAACAATAGAACTATTAAGTTAATCTATTGTGCTCTCTACAACTATTTTAAACTAGTACAATTATTTCAAACTAGTACATATAAGTGTGCGCAACTTTTCTTTTATTTTCTAAAGGTAAGATTCACTAGTTGAGTCCTCTTTTGGAATTTAAACTAATTTATATATATATATATATATATATATATATATATATGTCACTCTAGGTATTGTAGATTATTTAATTATGAGTTACTTCAGTGCAGGGCTGATGCTTTAATATTATGTTGACTTATCACTCTGACTTGCATAGTCCTAATTTTGGGTAATTGTACGTCTACAACTACAGGAGGGTTACCGAGCTTGTGCTGGTTTTGATTTAAAGATAGTATGCACTTGTAATTACTACACGTAGGTATGTCTAGTAATTGTCATTAAGCATCACAATGAGTAATGAGATTTCACAAACTCTCAGTATCTGTATCAAATAGATACTTCAGTTAAATTCTACTGATACCACCTTTATGCAGTGTGAACATTTATATCGCATTTCCTATGCTTAAATGGTGCTGCAATGTTACAAAGTTTCAGCTTGTGATAGCTGACATAATATATCAAGTATTTTAACGTGTATATTGGTGCAAGATATCAGGTAAGTTCTAATGCGTTTATGCTCTATACCACTCTTGTGATGGTTAAATTAGCAGTTTTTATACTATAAACCCCTTATATCTCGATTATAGTTAGCCCTGTATTTTTCACCCTTTAAGCTGGAAAGTAGGCTCTATGCTTAATGCTAGTATGCTAAACAGCTTATCTAAATTTTGTATGATAGTATCAGGTATTACTACAAAAGTTTTAACTAGAATCTTTGTACCACTGGTTTCGGTTAGCCCAGCGTTACCCGGATTATACTATAGAGACGCCAACAGTTTTCAGTTATTTGCGCTAAAATAAATACCAATTACAGCTGCTTATACCTGTGAAGAACCAAAACCGCTAAGTGCTAATTTAAAAAAAATTGTTTTTATGCTAAAGTTTCCTTCATTATTATTACAACAAGAGAGGCAATTTTAAAAAAAAGGAGGACCCCTGACGCAGCGTTTCACTAACGCATCCTCAATTTTCTTTAAATTAGCACTTAGCGGTTTTGTTTCTTCACAGGTATAAGCAGCTGTAATTGGTATTTATTTTAGCGCAAATAACTGAAAACTGTTGGCGTCTCTATAGTATAATCCGGGTAACGCTGGGCTAACCGAAACCATTGGTACAAAGATTCTAGTTAAAACTTTTTTTATTAGCATTTTTAAATATTTCTATTTATATCATTTTGTTACCTTATTTTTTAAGTTACTCCATATATTTCTATTTTAAAAATTGTGTCTGTTTTTTTTTTTAACTTCCTAAAGAGATGTTAAAAAATAGCTTCATCTTTTCAAACATGAGGAGATTATTGTTATTTTTATTTTTATTGTGCTCCTTTTTTGGAATCAAAATGATATAAATCTGATAAATCCTGTTTAATACAAAATTATTGACATTGGTATAAATCTGTACTGAGGACACTAATCATGTAGCGATATTACTCATCCTCTTTTTTAAGTTTTATATTTTTGTAAAATAACTTTGTATGTTTTAATATTCTTTAAACAGGTCTCTTTACTCGAGCTTCCCATGAAGTTAATAGAGCTGTTCATCAAACCCTCGGAATGGAGGAAGGAGGTAAGTTATTTTATTTACCACCTATTTTAGGTTAAAACCTTTTTAAATTTGTGTTTTGTTTTATTTTATGGGTTGTTCTTTTTTAACTTTATTGTTATTAAAAATTTACAAATAGATGCACGATTACCATACAGTCTTAAAATTGAGTATATGAGACCATTTTTGTACAGATGCTAGTATATATAAGAGTTATGATGATATGTAGTATGGTGTTATAAAGCTATACTACATATATAAATATAGAGAATACAATTATACGTTCCTGGTCATGAACACATCAGTTTGTAAATAAGCAGCGGGCATTCTTAACATCAGACCTCTTTTATAGTTAAAGCCAACTGTCTCCCAGTATAGTAACCGGACGCTCTTGGGTCATGACTGTTGAGAGTAAATAGATGGGAGTAGTGATATCAAGTTTACAGGAATAGGGGAAATAGTTAGGAAATCAGGGGCAGACTGCAATATATTAGAACTAGCAATAGGTGGTGTTTGGGTTTAGATAGAGATCATTTTGGGTTGGGAGGGATATTGGTTAGTGAAAAAATTAGAAGTTATGGAAGATCACATCACCTGAAAAACTTTTTGTAGGCAGTCGCCTCTGTATTAAAATGTTCGATGTGCAGCAAACATGATACACTACATCTTATCATGTCCGCTTGCACTATGATACATCTCTCCCTAAGATCTGGTTGATAAAAAGTAGAATTCGTATAAGAGGTCCCTCCTCCAGAATAGTGTTTTACAAAATATAAACTATAGTGCATTGGGTACAAAAATTTAAAGTCACAATTACCTAACTGATAGTAAATATTAACTGGGCGCCAGCTGAATAATGTTAGGAACTCATAAAGAGCAAAGTATATTGGAGCTTGTATTAGCTTAGGGCTAAGATTTATCCTCACCAACTATATTAAATACGGAAGAAAAATGTATATTTTACAAGTACTTGAGCAAGCAGAGTACTGCAACTAGATTTATATGTGGTAGACAGTAGAAATATTAAATATATCCGTGTAGGAGTATAACCAGAATAGCTAATAGAATATACATTTTCTTGCATCTAACTTCCAAATACCTCAGCAAACAAACGTGCAATAAATGACAACAGTAGATTTGTTCAGATAGAGAACAATAGTAATATATTCTAAATAAACATTCCTGGTAGGGCTTTTGTAGACATTTGCTGACTCTCTATATACCAGTGTGTTAATAAAGTCTCCAGAGTACTCTATACAGTCTCAGAAGCTAGAAGAAAACTCCTTAAAGTGAAAGTAAACTTTGATGAATGAAAGCCCAGTTTTTAAAAATACTATTAAAAACAGGGGAACTTTCATTCATCAAAGTTTACAAAGCAGCCGTTTTGATTAAAAACTTACCTTTGTTTTTTTCACAGCTAGAGCAGCTTCCCCCACCCGGAGATCCTCTCTTCACACATCATCAATGACTAATCCGACTTCCTCCAATCACGGCTTTCCCCCCAGAGTAGTCATTGCCTGAGGCCATGCCGTGATTGGAGGAAGCTGGATTAGTCACTGATGACGTGTGAAGAGAGGATCTCCGGGTGGGGGAAGCTGCTCTGGCTGTGAAAAGAAGAGAGGTAAGTTTGATTGGAACAGCCAATAGAATGTAAGCTCAATCCTATTTGCTGATTGGATCAGCCAATAGGATTGAAGTTCAATCCTATTGGCTGATTGCATCAGCCAATAGGATTTTTTCTACCTTAATTCCGATTGGCTGATAGAATTCTATCAGCCAATCGGAATTGAAGGGACGCCATCTTGGATGACGTCACTAAAAGGTACCTTCATTCTGTGTTAGCCGTCGTCAGAAGAGGATGCTCCGGCTTTCCCCCCAGGGTAGTCATTGCCTGAGGCCATGCCGTGATTGGAGGAAGCTGGATTAGTCATTGATGATGTGTGAAGAGAGGATCTCCGGGTGGGGGAAGCTGCTCTGGCTGTGAAAAGAAGAGAGGTAAGTTTGATTGGAACAGCCAATAGAATTCGAGCGTCGGATGTCTTGAAGATGGACCCGCTACGCGCCGGATGGATGAAGATAGAAGATGCCGTCTGGATGAAGACTTTTGCCCGTCTGGAGGACCACTTTGCCCGGCTTGGATGAAGACTTCTCCCGGCTTCGTTGAGGACTTTGGCCCGGTTGGATGAAGACTTCTCCCGGTAAGGTGATCTTCAAGGGGTTAGTGTAAGGTTTATTAAGGGGGTATTGGGTGGGTTTTAGAGTAGGGTTGGTTGTGTGGGTGATGTGTTTTAATGTTGGGGGGGATTTGTACATTTTTTTTACAGGTAAAAGAGCTGATTACTTTGGGGCAATGCCCCGCAAAAGGCCCTTTTAAGGGCTATTTGTAATTTAGTGTAGGGTAGGGCTTTTTTATTTTGGGGGGCTTTTTTATTTTGTTAGGGGGATTAGATTAGGTGTAATTAGTTTAAAAATCTTGTAATTTGTTTTGTAATTTAATTTAATTGTATTTAATTTAGGGAAATAATTTAATTGTAGTGTAGTGTTAGGTGTAATTGTAACTTAGGTTAGGTTTTATTTTACAGGTTCTTTTGTATTTATTTTAGCTAGGTGGTTATTAAATAGTTAATAACTATTTAATAACTATTGTACCTAGTTAAAATAAATACAAACTTGCCTGTAAAATAAAAATAAACCCTAAGCTAGATACAATGTAACTATAAGTTATATTGTAGCTAGCTTAGGGTTTATTTTACAGGTAAGTATTTAGTTTTAAATAGGAATAATTTAGTTAATTATAGTAATTTTATTTAGATTTCTTTTAATTATATTTAAGTTAGGGGGTGTTAGGTTTAGGGTTAGACTTAGGTTTAGGGGTTAATAACTTTAATATAGTGGTGGCGAAGTTGGGGACGGCAGATTAGGGGTTAATAAATGTAGGTAGGTGGCGTCAATGTTAGGGCCGGCAGATTAGGGGTTAATAATATTTAACTAATGTTTGCGAGGCGGGAGTGCGGGTGTTTAGGGGTTAATATGTTTATTATAGTGGCAGAGACATTGGGGGCAACAGATTAGGGTTTAATAAATGTAGGTAGGTTGCGGCGACATTGGGGATGGCAGATTAGGGGTTAATAAATGTAGGTAGGTGGCGGCGGTGTCCGGAGCGGCAGATTAGGGGTTAATAATATAATGTAGGTTGCGGTGATGTCGGGGGCGGAAGATTAGGGGTTAATAAGTGTAAGATTAGGGGTGTTTAGACTCGGGGTTCATGTTAGGGTGTTAGGTGTAGACATAAAATGTATTTCCCCATAGGAATCAATGGGGCTGCGTTAAGGAGCTTTACGCTGCCTTTTGGCAGGTGTTAGACTTTTTTTCAGCCGGCTCTCCCTGTTGATTCCTATGGGGAAATCGTGCACGAGCATGTTACACCAGCTCATCGTTAACGTCAGCAGTGCTGGTATTGGAGTGCGGTATAAGGAGCAACATTTTTCTCAACGCTCACTTCTTGTCTGGGTTGTAAAAACCCATAATACCAGTGCTGTCTGTAAGTGAGCGGTGAGCAAAAACTGTTCGTTAGCACCGCACAGCCTCTAACGCAAAACTCGTAATTTAGGTGTATCTCTTTTGGGCTAAACCTTTTAATTTGTGTGTTTTTAAAAAAAAAAAAATCATTAAGCTATGTTTTATATTTAACTAAACTAACTTTATATGTTTTTTTTTAATATTTTCTAAACAGGTCTTGAGCTTACCAAGAAACTATAAATAGAACTGTTCATCAAACCCTTGAAATGGAGGAAGAGGTAAGATATTTTATTTACCATCTCTTTAGGGTTAATCCCTTTTTCTTTCATAAGGTGGTGAGAGCCCACGAGCCCTCACATGTGGAATTAAATTCCAGTCCATTTGGAGGAGCCAAAAAATAATAGATATGAATTTATACTGTATTTTTATTTTTTTATATTTTTTTAACCAACTGTGTGGGTTTTTTTTAAACAGGCCTTGAGCTTCTCAAGAAGGTTTAAATATAACTGTTCTTCAAACTGTCATAATGGATAAAGGGGTAAGCTATTTTATTTACCATTTCTTTTGGGCTAAACTGTTTTATTTGTGTGTGTTTTTATAAAAACATTTAGATACGTTTTATATTTTGCTAAAGTAACTTTAAATGTTTTTGTTTTTTTTTAATATTTTTTAAACAGGACTTCCCAAGAAGCTTTTAAATAGAACTGTCCATCAACCCCTTGGAATGGAGGAAGAAGTAAGTAATTTTATTTACCTTTTTGGGGGGTTAATCCCTTTTTCTTTCTTAAAGTAGTGAGAGCCTATGAGCAATCACATGTGGAATTAAACTCCAGTCCATTTGAAGGAGGCAAAAAATACCCAACATACCAGGAGCCTTTAATCCCTCCCACTTCCCAGTACACCTCAGTCTTGTTTGTCTCGATTGGAGAAGGTAAAAATGAAAGTGCTCTTCAGGGGTTCTCAGACCTATGTGATACTCATTATCCCCTTTAGAGAGCTGTGAATAGGAAAATGAGATGTACAGGAGTAAACTGGCAGTGATAGTAATTCTCCCTTTGGAGTTTGTCACTGACCTGCCTCAGGTGTTGCTGGGAATTATCCTTTAGCCTCCTCCTGTTGGCCTCTCAATGTACTCCTGCTTCAGATCTAACCAGGATGGGCTATTGTGCTGGACGCAGCTTTACTGCAGCTGGGTAAGAAAGGTGGAGCAATATCTAACAGGTTGTTGAAGAGGAGCATTTACACAGCCCTCAGGCTATTAGTATTTATAGTATTCATTTACACTTAGCCTGAGGACAATACACACATAGGTTTTT
The DNA here is from genome assembly GCF_027579735.1 of Bombina bombina. NCBI lineage: Eukaryota > Metazoa > Chordata > Amphibia > Anura > Bombinatoridae > Bombina > Bombina bombina. The sequence goes on along the minus strand of NC_069510.1, from coordinate 52,435,334 downwards.
CTCTCTGACAGGTTTAGGGCACCTTATAACTTAGAGTCAGTCCTGGGTATTATCGCTTTACATTCTTTGTGTGGAGATCAGTTTTTTTCCTGGGTAACTGTTTGTGTTATATGTGTGCTGACTGAGAAACCATTATAGTGTAGGGTAGGTCCCAGGGAGGTCACCTAAATGCTTCTCCTAATTTTAAAGGATATTTGCACTCCGCTATTTGTAAAGTTTTGGCATCTATGCTTCACCATAGCAAACATAAGTGTTAGCTTGCAGAGGGTGATACTTCAGCTGGTTTCAGTTCATCTGGTATATCTTACAGAAGCAGCACATCAGTAACTCTGCTTAAGGATCCTGATGTGGAAGATTCAGATACTTCATAAGGTGAGATACTGTACTGAGAGCGCATATTTAAGATGGATTATCTGCACACTTTGCTGCAAGACATTTTCTTTATTCTGGGAGTTCAAAGTACCTGTTCCTACAGAAGAAAATATCAGTTAAACAACTAGATTTGTTATTTAAGCTTCCTAAAACATTGAAGTTTTTTTCTGCATTCAAGAAGATGTTTCCAATTCATCACGCAAATTTGGAATTTGGGGAATCTATTCCCAAAGTGTATGGAGTAATTTCTACACTTGCTAAAAGTACTACTATCCCCTTAGAGAATAGTACCTATTTTAATGACTCCATGGATAGAAAGTTAGAGTCTTTTTATAGGTAAGCTTTTCATCAAGCAGGTGTTTTTATTCAGGCCAGCAATCAGGGTGGCCTATGTAGCGGGTGCTATCACTTTGGGGTGTGACACCTTATCAGAGATGGTTCCTCTTCATAAACCTCTCCTTAGAGGAAATTCAGGATTTTCTTAAAATTATCAAGGTTGCTAATTCCTTCATTTGTGACAATTTTTGAGATTATTCACATTAAAGCAAAGATTGTGTCTTTAGCGGCTCTCACAAGAGTTTTGTGTCTCAAATCTTGGTCTGTAGACATGATTTCAATGGGCAGACATTTAACTCTCCCTTTCCAAGGATAAATTTTATTCAGTCCTAGCTTGAATTCAATTATTGACACAGTGGTCTCTATTTATCAAGGTCTGTCGGACCTGATCCGACAGTGCGGATCAGGTCCGACAGACCTCGCTGAATACGGACTGCAGACTCGCGGCCAATAGGCCGCCGGCAGGGGGATGTCAATCAACCCGATTGTACTCGATCGGGTTGATTTCCGGCGATGTCTGTCCGCCTGCTCAGAGCAGGCAGACAGGTTATGGAGCAGCGGTCTTTGTGACCGCTGCTTAATAAATGCTGTTTCTGGTGAGTGTCTGGAGCTAAGGGTGCTTTTTTTACCTCTGGACAAAAAATCCAAAGACAAAACTAGATTTGCTTATCGTTTTCTTTCTATTCACCAGTCTAGTAATCAGAAATCTTCCTTATCGGGCCAGAAAGCTGAGGCTTCAAAGCCTCATTAAAAGCCAAGCAGTACTTAGAACAAATCAGCACTTTACTCTGTATCAAAATTTAAATGAATGTGCAACCCCTAAACCAGGCTTAGCTCTGGTAAAGGGCAGATAGAGACTTTTTCATTCAGCCTGGGTATTCAACATTGTAACTCAGGGATTTAGAATAGGGCTTTGTTCAGGCCTCCTTGGGAAAGGTTCTTCCTGTCACATGTACCCAAACTTCAGTCAAAGGCCCTAGCTTTTTTCCAATGTTAACAAGACCTGAAAAATTTGGGAGTGATCATTCCTGTTCCAGAGTTAGAAAGAAGTCAAGGGTTTAATTCAAATCTGTTCATAGTTCCAAATGAGGAGGGAACTTACAGACCCATTCTAGTTCTTAACATTTCTTTGGGTAATCACGTTCAAGATGGTTTGGACCATTTTACTCTTGGCACAAATGTCAGAAACGTACCTAATCCCACAACGGACTCCTGTCTCCACGTAGAGGAAGGCCAAGGTCTTTATTCTGCTGCTGCTCTCCCGAGTCGCACAGTGCCACACGCTGCTCTAATTTAGTGGGGCAACAACTAATTACAGAAACTCCTACCTATGTAGCCACAGGTGTGGAAATTGTTATATAAACCTACTCAGCCCGTCACTCTGGGCTGAGTTATTGAGGCACTTACCTTGTGCTTACCTGCCCTCCTGTTCCTTTTGTCCCTTATCCTAGTATCACATGACAGCCTGCTGAGTCTCCTGTATCCTTCTGTACCAGTGACAACTTCCCTGTATCCTGCTGTACCGGCTGCACTCACTTAGTATCCTGTGACATCCTGCTGAGTCTCCTGTATCCTTCTGTACCAGTGGCATCTTACCTGTATTCCTGCTGTACCTGCTGAAATCAACTGGTATATCCTGCTGTATCTGCTGCACTCATCTGGTATCCCGTGACAGCCTGCTGAGTTTCCTGTATCCTGATGGATCTGCTGCACTCACCTGGTATCCCATGACTGTCTCACCAACATTACCCGCTGGGTATCCTGTGCCTACTGAGTCTCCTGTATCCAGCTGTACGTGTGGCATCTTACCTGTATCCTGCTGTACTCAATGCACCCACTTGATATCCCGTGAGAGCCTCAGTACCTGATGGGTATCCTGTGCCTACTGAGTCTCCTGTATCCAGCTGTACGTGTGGCATCTTACCTGTATCCTGCTGTACTCAATGCACCCACTTGATATCCCGTGAGAGCCTCAGTACCTGATGGGTATCCTGTGCCTGCTTAGTCTCCTGTATATCGCTGATGAGTCTCCTGTGCCTGCTGTACCAGTGGCAGCTTACGTGACTTCTGTTGTTACTGCTGCATCTATCTGGTATCCTGTGCCTGCTTAGTCTCCTGTATATCGCTGCTGAGTCTCCTGTGCTTACTGTGCCAGTGGCAGCTTACCTGATTCCTGTTGTTACTGCTGCATCTATCTGGTATCCTGTGCCAGCCTGACCACCTATATCTGCTGGGCATTACTTCTGCTTTCCCCCTTGGTACCTTGTTGCTGCACTGATCTCACAGTACCCAACCTTTGGCCTTTTCCTGGACTCTGCTCTTGTTTTACCCTTAGTTTTTGCTTCTCTTGCTTTATTAAAACTTTTTAAAAGACTTTTGGTTTCCTGTACGTCTATTCCTGCATATTGAGTTCCACTCACACTCACACTAACAGACCAGTGCGTCAGGAGCACCCTGGCTGAGAACAAGTTAAAAGGGACAAAATGTAACTTTCATGTTCAGATAAAACATGCAATTTTAAAAGACTTTACTTCTACTATCAAATGTACTTCCTTTGTTGAAAAGCATACCTAGGTAGGCTCAGGAGCCCCAGAAGGGGGGGACAAGGAATTTGCAAGCACACAGCAATTGCTCCAGGCCACTGTAGATTATATTTTTAGGGCCAGTGGTGGGGCAAGTACAGAGGTCTCAGTGACTGGCGAACTGTTTATATATTTTATTAACTGTAGTGCAGCGATGGCAGCAAATATAAATATATACATATAAGCATATACACATATATATTTACTGGGAATACACAGTTTCCATAGACTGCAATGTAAAGGCACTTTTCAGTGCCGTTTGTTTTCTATCACCCCACTCTAGCTCAACTCCATCCTTGTCACCCCCCCTCCCAATCACATCCCTCCCATGGTGCTTTTGGAGCAAAGCGGCCATCTTGAAATATGTGAGCACTGTCTCCTAGCTGCTAACTGCTGTGCTCTGTCACTATGCCCAGACCACAGCTGGGCGGCCCACAGAGTTATTTCCCAATATCCCAGTAGGCCAATCTGCCCTAGTGCTTTCTGTAGAATAATCATTAGATAAAGTGTTTTCTATCTAGATAGATTGTTTAGCATTAAATGCCCCTCTATGACAATCATTCATATTTCAAATGCAAACAACTTATTCACTAATATTTTAAATTCATTATGCAATGTCCATTAATGCTTCTTTTAAAATATTATTTATTTTCTCTAATTTAAAATAAAAACAGTAAATAAATTACATAGATTAATTATATTTTCACATTATGATTTTAAAATGTATTTTTGTGAGTCAATTTACATTTTTATCAAATCATCAATTATTTCTTATTCATTTTCAGCAATTATGTTATGTGCATCACTTTTCCATTTACAGTTCTTATTTGTAATGAGGAAAAAATAAATATTTTATATTAATATTGCAGCTGCAATTGTTTTTTGTAAAAAAAGGGCTAGGCCTACTTAAAGTGAAGGTGAATCCTAGCATTTCTGAAACACTAGGATTTACCAGTGCAACAAATAAAGGGGACTTTAAAAAACTATAAAATACTTTATGCTGAAAGCTCCTTTATTTGTTTGCAGTGTTAGCTGCGCTGAGTGAGGTGATATTAGCCAATAGCGTGCTAGCTGTCCAGCATAATGCCAGCTGGCCCGCATGGCTATTGGCTAAGAGGTGGAAACGTCACCTCATTAAAAAAATAGTGTTCTTCTGTGGGAGGCCTGAGGCGCTCAGCGCAGCAAACGCTACAGGCAAATAAAGGAACTTTCAGCATGAAGTATTTTATACTTTAAAGTCCCCTTTATTTGTTGCAATGGTAAATCCTAGCATTTCAATAATCCAGGATTTGCTATCACTCTAAAGTAAGATCAAAATTAAACTTTCATGATTTAGATAAAGCATTACATTTTAAACAACTTTCTATTTAACTTCTATTATCAAATTTACTTTGTACTCTTTGTATCCTTTGCTGAAGAGCATACCTAGGTAGGCTCAGGAGCAGCAATGCAGTACTGGGAGCTAGTTGCTGACGGATGGCTGCACATACATATGTTTGTTGTCATTTACTCTTCAGATGCCCTCAGCTAGCTCCCAGTAGGGCATTGCTACTATGAGCCTACCTAGATTTAACCCTAAACAAAGGATAACAATAGAAATAAGCAAATTTGATAATAGAAGTAAACTGGAAATTTGTTTAAAATTGTGTGTTCTATCTGAATCATGATAGTTTAATTTTGCCTTTAAAATCCATTTAAAGGGATAGGGGCCCATTTATCAAGCTCCGAATGGAGTTTGACAGCCCGTGTTTCTGGCGAGTCTTCAGACTCGCCAGAAACAGCAGTTATGAAGCTGTGAGCTGCTGTGAGCTGCTGGTGCAATGCTGAATATGGAGAGCGTATTGCTCTCCACATTCAGCGAAGTCTTGCGGACCTGATCCGCACTGTCGGATCAGGTCCGCAAGAACTTTGATAAATAGGCCCCATAGTCTACTCATAATTAAACTTTTATAATTCAGATAGAGAATGAAATTTTAAGCAACTTTCTAATTTACTCCTATTATCATTTTTTCTTCATTCTCTTGGTATCTTTATTTGAATGTAAGCATAGGAGCCGTCCCATTTTTGGATCAGATCCTGGGTAGCGCTTGCTGATTGGTGGCTACATTTAGACACCAATCAGAAAGTGCTACCCAGGTGCTAAACCAAAAATGGGCCGGCTCCTATGCTTACATTCTTGCCTTTTCAAATAAAGATAGCAAGAGAATGAAGAAAATGTAATAATAGGCGTACATTAGAAAGTTGCTTTAAATTGCATGTTCTGTCTGAATCATGAAAGTTTAAATTTGAGTAGACTATCCCTTTAAAGTATTGTTTTTCAATACACATTCAAGCTAAAATGTTTGGTTGTACAGGCAGAAGTGTTAGCAGGAGGGATGGGCGAATGTGTTTATATTCAAATTCGAATGTTAGAACGAATGTTATTGTAGAAATTCGATTTACATAATAGAATGTTGATAAGAACGAATATTCTTAAAAATTAGATTTTCTAATGTTATTTACAGTTTTCGAATGTCACTTTCGAATTCGAATATTACATTTATAAAACACAATTGTAGACTAGAAACACTATTTCGAATTCGAATGTCACGTTCGAATCGAATATCACATTCGAATCGAATATCACATTCGAATTTGAAAATTACATTTATAAAACACAGTATTAGACTAGAAATACTATTTCAAATTCGAATGTCACATTCAAATCGAATATCACATTCAAATCGAATATCACATTTATTAAACACAGTTGTAAACTAAAAATACTATTTTGAATTCGAATGTCATATTCGAATTCGAATGTCACATTCGAATTCGAATATTACATTTAAAAAACACAGTATTAGACTAGAAATACTATTTCGAATTTGAATGTGACATTTATTAAACACAGATGTAGACTAGAAATACTATTTCGAATTTGAATGTCACATTCAAATTCGAATATTACATTTTGAAATTTAATGAATACATAGCTAAACATTCTATTATTCTAACGAATATTTTCGAATTTTATTGAAAAATTCGAAAACGAAAATTTGAAAATAGAATGTTAGAATGTTATATAAACATTTGAAATTTGATTCGAACGATCCAATGTATAAAAATTAGTTTTAAATTTCGAATTTTTAGAAACATTCGCCCATCCCTAGTTAGCAGCAGAAAATGTGAGGTTCTTATGCTTCTTTATAGACCAGACTTGATGGGTCTTCTGGTTCTCGTTTCCCATCAAAATCTATTTTTGAGTAAAAAATGGTTCACTATGTAGCCTACTTTTTTCCAAAACAGCATAGATTTAAAAGTTTTAATATGATCCTCTTTATATATTTATGATGGTACATAGATACTTGACATGAGAAATTCTTTATATCACTAAACAGATTAGATCACTGATTTTCAAACCAGTCCTCAGACCTCCCTAACAGGCCAGATTTTGAGGATATCGGAACTGGAGCACAGGTGAAATAATCAACTGATTAGTAAACAAGGTTATATTACTGCTCTCATCCAAGGTCATCCTGAAAACCTTGTTGGAGAGGCACGAGGACAGGATTGTAAACCAGTGGATTAGAAGCATTAGAACTCTTCAAAAGGAAATAAATGATATCCTGGGTGTCACCTATTAAGCTTTTTTGGTTGTTGTATTAATCATAGCTACAGCAACAGCAACAAAAGCAGTTTTTACAACACATTCGTCTTGGAAACTGAGGCTCTGAGACAGTCTCATGGTAAGTCAATGGTTGATGACTTATTGGCATGGTTTTTGCAAACAATTTAAATTCTGCGTCCATCTCTACTGACTTGCTTGATGATCGTGGATTCTCTTTTTCTGACTTTACTGCCAAAAAAGCTGTTAGGTCCAGGTCCAACATTGCCACGCCCCCTCGTGGGGTTGGTGTGTTTTGCCGGCACTGTGGGCACGGAATCCATCTCTGCTCATTGGTCACTGCGTCCAGCCTCCTGATACACGTCTGGCAGAAGGTGTGGCCACAGTAGAGTTTGCGTGGAAGTCTGTTTGAGAGGTTGTAACATGAGAAACATATAATGCAGTCAATTTTATGGCTGTTTTCCTCTGTTTTGTCATCGGTTATTGTCACAGCGACTCCCAGTGAGCCAGAGTCTGATTTTTCAAGGCCGTCCGAGTTGTTATTGCTGTGAGACATGCTGGAAAACAGTACAGATTAGGTGAATGGGTCAGTATTGTATGTTGTAGAGACAAGTTCATGCAGATATTAATTAGCAGACACTAGATTTTTGCTGTGTGCTAACCCTTTCCCGCCCTTAGGACGTTCTATGCCGTCCTAACTGTGCTGGGCTTTAGTGCCATTAGGACGGCATGGAACATCCTATGTACTGAAGCTATCGGTGCTTCCTGATTGGGATCGCGGGCTGGAGGGTGTACCTAGGGCCTGAACCGATCCCATCATTGAAATCACACGATTGCATGAACAATCGCGTGAGTTGAATTTTTACTTATTTGACTACATCAGAACTTTTTTCCAATGTAGACAAATAAGCCATGGCGTGAAAGGGTTAAAGAGACATACTGTAAAATCCCTTTTTTTTTTCTTTCATGATTCAGCTAGAGCGTGCAATTTTAATCAGCTTTCAAATTTATCAAATTTTCTTTTCTATTATCTTTTGTTGAAAAGCAGGGACATAAACTCAGAAGCGTGCACATGCCTGGAGCAATTACACTGCATGCATTTAACATTACACAAGGCTCTGCCTTTTGCATCACTGCCCTCTGCCTGTGTGCGCCAATTGTGTGTAAGCAGGGGCTGTCAATCACCGGCCCAGTCCGATTAATCCTGGGTGATTGCAAACCATCAGCTAACAGTTGGCCTATAGGTTGGGAGGCAGCAGTCTGATGACCATTTCTTAATACAAGCCTGAACCAATGGTGCTCCAGAGCTGTATCTGCAGCTTGTTATATAGAGCACTATATGGCAGCAGTTTTGCAAGAATATTATCCATTTGCAAAAGCACTAGATGGCAGCACCATACCTACCTAACCTAAGTATCTCTTAAACACAGAATATTATGGGAACTAAGCACATTTGATTATAGAAGTAAATTAGACACTTTTTTAAATACATTTTTTATATCCCTTTATGTAAGTAGAGAATAGACATATCAATTACATATCATATTACATATCAATTACATATCATATTATATATCAATTACATATCATATTACATATCAATTACATATCATATTACATATCAATTACATATCATATTACATATCAATTACATATCATATTACATATCAATTACATATCATATTACATATCATATTACATATCAATTACATATCATATTACATATCAATTACATATCATATTACAAGGGACATGAAACTCACTGTTATTGTGCTTAAAAGAAAATGTATTATTATATTGTATTTAGTACCTTAAATTTTTTCATGCAGAATTTTTTTTTGTAGCAGGACAATAAACACCTTGTGCTTTAGGAGAGGAGGCGACTCCTCCTCTCCTATGCCTATGTCTGTGGGAGTACCTCAAGGATCTGTTCTGGGTCCTCTACTCTTCTCCATCTATACTTTGCTGGGTAAACTTATTAACAGTTATGGCTTCAGATATCACCTCGATGCTGATGACACCCAGATCTACCTCTCTCTCCATCTGTCCTTTCTCATGTCAGTGACTGCTTATCTGGCATTTCTTCCTGGATGGCCTCTCACCAACTAAAGATTAACATGTCCAAGACTGAGCTCCTTCTTATCCCCCCTCAAGCTCTACGCCAACTTCTGACTTCTCTATCCCTGTTGACGGCATCACCATTTCCCCATTGCCCCAAGTCCGCTGCTTCGGAGTTACACTTGACTCAAATCTATCCTTCGTCCCCCATATCCAATCACTTTCTACATCCTGCCGCAACAATCTACGCAACATTTCCAAGATTCGACCTTTTCTGAGCGCTGACACCACAAAGCAAATAATCCACTCCTTTTTTATCTCCCGACTTGACTACTGCAATAACCTACTCGCTGGCCTTCCTCTTTCCTGCCTCTCTCCCCTTCAATCCATCCTAAATGCCTCGGCTAGGCTGAACCACCTTTCCCGTCGTTCTGTATCTGCTGCACCTCTCTGCGAGTCCCTTCATTGGCTCCCCATTCACAGCAGAATTAAATTCAAAATTCTCACCCTTACATACAAAGCTCTCACCAACGCCGCTCCCCTCTACCTATCCTCTCTAATACACAGGTATACTCCAACCCACCCACTAAGATCCAACAATGACCTCCATTCCGCGGCTATCACCTCTTCTCATGCTAGACTGCAGGACTTCTGTTGTGCAGCACTTACCCTCTGGAACACTCTTCCTTGTACTGTCAGGCTTTGCCCTAATCTTTCTTCCTTTAAATGTTCCCTGAAGACTTTTCTGTTCATAGAAGCCTACCACCCAACTCAATAATAAATTAATTTCACTTACCTAACATTTCCCTCATCTAACTCTGTATTAACATCTTTCTCAATCTTAAAAAAGAAACACAGAGGCGCCCAATGGCCTAATACCACAATACCAGGGGACAAGCAAAATATGTAAGACTAATACTCACAAACGAATAGCACCAAAAAGTGCAAGGAAGCAGACTGGAACCTCAAAGTTGCCCAGCAAACTGAACAGACGCAGAGATAATTCTGTAGTACTTCTTCACCAGTGAGGTCCTCCTGGTTCCTAAAGGGGAGGATATAGAGTCAACATAGCCCAGTACAGTTTGTACAAATATATGTGTATCCAGGGAATATGCACGCTTACATGTAGCAAAGCACCTCCAGGTGCAATATACACAGACTGGGACTTACCAGCCGCCCAGCAAGTGTATTTCAATTGTATGTATCATAGCCTGAGGAAACAGCCAGTTGTAGGCTGAGAAACATGTTGCTTTTAAAATAAAAATATTCTTTTTAACTAATACCCTTGTTGCTGGATTTTATCTGGGAATCCATCTATACTCCTGCATCAGTTATGGAAGCTTTCTTATTTGCTGAAACCTTTGAAACAGTCAGCTGGGTGGCTGAGAAGTCCCAGTCTGTGTATATTGCACCCGGAGGTGCTTTGCTACATGTAAGCGTGCATATTCCCTGGATACACATATATTTGTACAAACTGTACTGGGCTATGTTGACTCTATATCCTCCCTTTTAGGAACTAGGAGGACCTCACTGGTGAAGAAGTACTACAGAATTGTCTCTGCGTCTGTTCAGTTTGCTGGGCAACTGTGAGGTTCCAGTCTGCTTCCTTGCACTTTTTGGTGCTATTCGTTTGTGAGTATTAGTCTTACATATTTTGCTTGTCCCCTGGTATTGTGGTATTAGGCCATTGGGCGCCTCTGTGTTTCTTTTTTCAGACCATCTGTTATCATCAGGATTTTGACCCCCCTACGACAGAGAGCTGACCTTTGCAATCTTCTGGAGCTATTGTGACTTACAGGATATCATTTAGTTATTGCACATTTATTGTGTTTCCAGTCACAAGAATATATAAAAAAACATTTCTTCTGGTATTCTGCTGGTTTTTTTTTTAGAGTGCTGTTGTACACATTACTATTGTTCTTATTACATTGTGTTACATTTGTGAAGATTGAGAGCGCCCCCTTGAGGATTGGTGTGCTTCTACACACCATATCTATATATGTTGTATCTTTCTCAATCTTGCAGTCCTCAACTCCTGTTTCTCAACCTCCTACCCTTCTAGATTGTAAATCCCCTCGGGAATAGGGCCCTCAATCCCTCCTGTATGTGTTTGTAAATTTTGTCCTGTCTCTTACAAGTCTTGTACTGTTTTATTTATATGAATTGTATCCATGGACAGCGCTGCAGAATATGTTGGCGCTAAATAAATAAAGTATAATAATAATAATAGTGTAAAATTGTGCTTGTTTGTCACTTGCTGGAGAGGTCAAAATGCAACACCTATAAATGTTGCAAATTAAATAGCAGCTTTCGAAAACCCAGTTTACAGATTTAGGGGCCGATTTATCAATGTCTGGCAGAACTGTCTGGTGAACTGCTTGTGCAATGCCGCCCCCTGCAGATTCGCGGCCAATCGGCTACTAGCAGGGGGTGTCAATCAAACCTGATCGTACACGATCGGGCGGCTTGATGTCCGCAGCCTCAGATCAGGCAGACAAGTTAAGGTGCAGTGGTCTTAAGACCGCTGCATCTTAATTCTTAATTCCTGATTCCAAATCACACGGTATTAGAAGCTTTGGGGCTGGTTGACCGCTTGGTAAATCGGCCCCTTAGATTTTTGACTTTTCTATGGAACTTGAGGCAAAGCATGTCCCTTTAATTTGTTTAAATAGGGTTTTTTATATGCATGATAAAACAGTTTTTTATGTTTAATGTCCCTTAAAAGACATTAACTCCATTAGGATGTTCCATGCTGTTTGGCTGTCCTGAAGCTATAGCAGCTTCCTAAATGGGATCGTGGGCTGGAGGGTATACCTAGCATCATAGCCACTTTCCCCCGAGGCGATCCCATCATTGAAATCACATGATCGTATGAACGATGGTGGGATTTAAATTTTTACTCATTTGTTTACATCAAAACTTTGTTCCGATGTAGACAAATAAGTCCCGTCAGGAAGGGGTTAAAATAATTTTTATTTACACATATTTTATATCCGCAATTAAACACAACATTACATATAGATGTCTTAAATTCATTTACAACTGTCAAACTTTGCATTGTTTGCAATCCAGGAATAAAATAGTAAAAAGCCTCTTGAGTGTATTTCATTTGCACTGATAAAGCAATCACTGGGTAGAATTTTGCAGGGTCTTGTTTCAGGACCCAGTATGATACACTCAAATTTCTCAAATTTCTCAGGGGCAGTGAAGAAAAACACAAGTTACATAAATAAATAACGAGAGTCCATTGCATTTTTTTTGGTAGTTTTTTAATACACGTAATTAAATAATTTAAAAAGAATTAGGTTTTGAATCCCCGTTTTAACAATAAAACATAGTTCTTTATAGTGAAATGTAACTATACAGCACATCTCTTTCCTATATAAGCAATTTTATTAGAATAAAATGTACCAGGTGCGTGACAGTATAACAGAGATAACTGTAACCAGACTGACACATTCTAGGCTTTGATTTTACAACTGGAGACTGGAAAAGTCAATAAAACTAGATTGGTTAATAATTCTAAAACTAGGGAGAGACCCATTACAGCCTGCATCATATCGCCCAATCTGACTACTCAACACAGCATATAAGCTACTGACCAAGATTTTAGCAACTAGGATAGGACTGGAATGCTCGTGGGATATTCCACTATCAGACCTAACTCGGCCAGTAGTCTTCTTATCCCGGCATCAAGCTGGAATGATAGGGAATATCCCAGAGCAGAGAAAGTTAAAGTTCGCAAAAGAGGTAAGCAGTACTTACAATAGGCAGGGTAGACTTTAGCGGCAACAGGCAGGGAATCAGCAGCTAGGTGGTTCAAGGGAAAACCACTTGAAGGACTGATGACCAATAGGATAGCCTTTGATGGCAACAGGTAAAGAAAACAACAGTCCAAGGGTAAACCCCTAGAATGGTCAGGCAGGCAGATTTCGGCAACAGTAAGGCAGTCCAAAGGTTCAAGGGATAAACAGGTAGAATGGTCAGGCAGGCAAAGTTCAGCAACAGAATAGCAATCCAGTACTTCAGAGGTTAAGCAAGCAGAGTAGTAAGACAGGCAGAGTTCTTTAAAAGAGAGGCAATCCGGTACTTTAGGGGTTAAGCAAACAGAGTAGTCAGGCAGGCAGAGTTCATAACAATGAGACAATCGGAACTTGAGGGGTTAAGCAAGTAGAGTAGTCAGGCAGGCAGAGTTCATAAACGAAAAGAAAATCCGGTAATCAGCAATCTATCACACCCAGGAGTACATAAAGTAACACCAATACTTGGGCAGTGATAGATTGCTAAAACGCTACTTACATAGGTGCAGGATTTGCACCCCATGGAATCCCGACTGGCAACAGAGAGGAGAGTGTGCAGCGATGATGTCAGCGCCGCACGCAACAGGAGCCGACACAGCCCCTGATAATGAGCGTGACATAGCCCCCCTCTAAAGGGTTTCCTCTGGAAACCAGAGTCGGCTTCAAAGGATGAATAGCATGGAATCTGGAGACCAAAGAGGACCAGGAGTGGAGGAAGAGGAGCTCTGAGTCGGGTAAATCTATTCTTAATGTTAGGCTTGAGTAGTGAGATATGGAAGACTAATTGTATGCGCAGGGTTCTCGGCAAGCCCACTCTGTAGGCAGCAAGAGACAGTCTTTTAAGGACTTTTTAAGGACCAATAAACCTAGGCCCTAATTTGTGACAGGGTTGACGAAGATGAATGTGTCGAGTAGAGACCCAAACACGTTCACCTACCGGGTGGCACGTGCAGAGGCTCTATGATAATCAGCAAACTTCTTGTATCTTGAGACAGCTAAACGTAACTGAGAGCGAATGCATTGCCAAGGAGTGGTGAGTTCAGTAACGTGTCGGTCTGCAGCAGGAACCCTGTGGACTGAGCAGAAAGAGGGAAGACACAAGGCTGATACCCTGCTGCGGCTTGAAATGGAGAACATTGTAGAAAAGAGTGCCAACAAGTGTTTCTCGCCAGCTCGGCTAGGGGTAACAACTCAGACCAGTTGGTATGGAGGGAATTGACAAAAGGCTCTAAGGTAGGCCTCAAGAATTTGGTTTACTCTCTCAGTTAGTCCATTGGTCTGAGGATGGTAGCCAGAAGACAAGGAAACTGTGGTTCCAATGAATTTACAAAAGGCTCTCGAAAAGGTAGAAATGAATTGTGGACCTCTGTCGGAAAGAATATTCACAGGAATTGCATGAAGTCGTACCACATGCAAGAGAAAAAGAGACAACAAGTCTTGGACAGAAGGCAGTTTCTTAAGGGGTACAAAATGAGCCAGTCTGGATATCCAATCCACCACAACCCAAATAACTGTATGGTGGTCAGAAGGTGCAAGGTCCACAATGAAGTCCATTGTTATGTCTGTCCATGGTTGTTTGGGAATGGACAATGGTTGGAGCAAACCAGAAAGCAAGGATCGGGGAATTTTGTTGGCAGCACAAGTCGTGCAGGCTCTCACATAATCCTGAGCATCAGACTTCATAGTAGGCCACCATACATGTTGGGAAAGACGCTTAAAAGTCCTTGTTAAACCAGGATGTCCTTAGAGTTTACTCTCATGAGCCCAAGATAGCACAGGAGTTTTCTAAACTGGGCACGTTGCAGTCTTCGAAGAAGGGTGGTATTCAGTTGAGCAACCACACAGGAGGGAGGTATGATGTGTTCGATAGGAGCTTCAGAGGAATCACTAGAATGAGGAAATTGACAGGAAAGGGCATCAGCCTTCTTGTTTTTGGTACCAGGAAGATAAGAGACCACAAAGTTAAAACGAGAAAAGAACAGGGCCCACCTGGCCTGTTGAGGATTGAGTCAATGAGCAGTCTCTAGGTAAGTCAGATTCTTGTGGTCGGTGAGAATATGAATGGGATTGGCAGTGCCCTCCAACCAATGATGCCATTTAGTCAAGGCCATCTTAATGGCTAAGAGTTCACGATTACCCACATCGTAATTCCTCTCAGCAAGAGAAAAGCATTTAGAGAAAAATTCCACAGGGTGCAGCTTGGAGGTTAAAGGATCCCTTTGGGTTAGAACTGCTCCAGCCATTATCTCAGTGGCTTCAACTTCTAAAGTGAACTGTAGGTCAGGATCAGGATGGCGGAGCACAGAAGCAGAACAGAAAGCCCTTTTTAGATGAGAGAAGGCATTTATGGCTTCAGGAGGCCAATGTTTACAGTCTTTGTTCCGTTTTGTCAATTCAGTGAGTGGAGCGACTGTTTGAGAAAAGTTCTTTATAAACTTGCGCTAATAATTGGAGAACCCCAAGAATCTCTGTAATTCCTTTAATGACATAGGTTGAGGCCATTCCAAAACTGCGGTGAGTTTAGCAGGATCCATGGCAAAACCTTCTTTCGAGATGACATAACCAAGGAACTGGATTTGAACTCAGTCAAACTCACATTTTTCTATTTTGGCTACCAAGGAATTGTCTCTGAGACGTTGAAGTATATGTCTCACATGTTTATGATGCTCCTCCAGAGTGGAAGAAAAAAAAAGGATGTCATCCAGGTAGACGATGACAGTGCGATTGAGGAGGTCACGGAAGACATCATTGACAAATGCCTAGAAGACTGCAGGGGCATTACACAGCCCAAAGGGCATTACGAGGCATTCATAATGCCCTGATCTTGTGTTGAAGTTGGTCTTCCATTCATGGTCTGGGAAGATACGAATCAAATTGTATGCCCCACATAAGTCCAACTTGGTGAAGAAGCAAGTATTCTGGAGTGAGTCATACAGTTCAGTGATCAAAAGAATGGGATAGAGATTCTTGATAGTGATGTTGTTCCAGGCCCTGAAGTCGATACAGGGTCTGAGCCCACCATCCTTCTTACTGACGAAAAAGAAGCCTGCCCCAGCAGGAGAGGAGGAAGGGAGAATGAAACCTTTAGTCAAGTTCTCTTGGATGTACTCCTCCATAGTCTTGGTTTCAGGTTTGGAGAGTGGATAAGTCCTCCCTTTAGGAAGTGGGGCTCCAGGAAAGAGGTCAATTTTACACCCCTGAAAACAAGCAGGTAAGCAAGCGCCGTGCCCCTAGCAACGGCTAGAGTGGCGCGGCGTGACAAGGACTGGTATTACCATCAATTATCCATGAAGATCAAACAGGTTTTGTACAGGGCAGGTCCTCAGTTAAAAATACAAGAAAAGTTCAACTAATTCTATCTTATTTTTGGAAACATAGAAACGATCCCTAGTTATCGAAGCAGACTAAAGCCTGCATGTTAGCTTTGGATGCTGAAAAAGCCTTATGGGACTACCATTTTTCCACATTAGAACATTTCAGTTTTGCAGGCAACATCCTTCAGGCTATTCAAAACATTTATAGAGATCCAATAGCAGCTGTCATTGTAAACGGTAGAATTGCCCCGACATTCCCCTTACATAAAGGCACAAAGCAGGGTTGCCCACTTTTCCCTCTATTATTTGACATCGCAATAGAGCCTCTTGCTCAGGCCATAAGAATGGAAACTGCTGGCCTGAAGGTTGGAGCCTCTACCATGCATTTTTCACTATATGCAGATAACATGATCTTATTCATCTCAGACCCACACTCTAATTTACATCAGATAAGGGCACTCATTGAAAGATATGGCAATATCTCAGGAATTAAGTTATAACTTAACCCAAACTCCTGGTATGCCATTAATTATACCCCTCTGATTAGGAAAATAACAGATCAGCTTAATAGCTGGAAAGGCTTACCCCTCTCACTATCTGGATGAATAAACTTAATTAAAATGATAACCTTCCCAAAATCATTATGTCTTCCAAATGTTGCCAATTCTACTAGAAAAAAAGACCTTAAGGTACTCAATACTAAAATCCTAGACTTTATTTGGGCAGGAAAGAAGCACCGTATAAGCTCCCAAAGGCTTTCGAGTTCAGTGTTACATGGAGGCTTTGGCCTTCCAAATCTCTTATTCTATAATTGGGTTGCCCTCTCAAAATTTATATTAGACTGGCTAAGTCATCAATATCACTTTACTTTCAAAACTTTGAAAGAAGAACTAATTAAACCTTATTCGATAGCAGTACAACCTCTTTTAACTTTACAGCAAATCCAAAGACACATAGGTGAAGTATTTCCTCTTACAGGACCTTTAAAAGCTTGGAGATCACTTTGTAAGTGGCTTAAAATCCCACAAACCTGCACTAAATACTTACCGCTTCAGGGAAACCCCAACTTTATTGCGGGCATCACTACACAACCTTTCCAAAAAAGGCATCATTAAGGGCTCCGAAATATTCAACATATTCTTGACGAAACGGTTAACTCAATTAAGAGTTTTAAGACACTACAACTGCAGTACACTATACCAAATGCACATCATTTCACATATCTCCAAACAAGACACTATGTGACGGGTATACTAAAAGAGGGGAACCTTCTCCAACAAACAAGACCTATAACTTAACTAGTCTCATTAGTTACTCAAGGGATATATCCAATCTATCCAATATATATAGATTACTGTTAGAACCCACAAACACTTCTACTGTTATACAAATAACTGAAAAGTGGTCCAACTCAGTGGAGGAGGCAGTAGACACACCGCTAATACAGACTAGCATAAAACTCTACGTAAAGTCTGTCTCAAGACTTGCGAGACTCACATATTAGATTGCTACATCAAGCCTACATAACTCCCAAGTTGTATCAGGAGTGGGCACCACAAGCAGCAAACGTTTGTCCAAAATGCCAAAAAGAAAACCCTGACTTGATACACTTGCTGGGGCGGTGCCCATGACTGGTTAAATATTGGAAAACAACAGCATACTGGCTTTAAAATAAATGTAGTTTTGACTTTACAGTAGATAATGAAACCATAATCTTTCTGAAATTACCAAAGGGTTTTAAAATAAGGGATAAACTATTGGGGACTGTTTTATTAATTGCTAGAAGACGGATGGTGTTTAAACCATGGAATTACCCAACTAAACCCAGCCTAACACAGCTTAAAAACTCTCTCCTTCACCAGATGACAATTGAATTTTACGACTCAGTAGGTGACATGGCACATAGGACAACTAGCTTTATGCATAAATGGGAATGCTATATACATAGTCTACCTCAGCAACTACAAACACAGCTATTGTATCCTTTAAGAAATACAGATTTTATGCTAAATGCCAGACTTAGAGGAGAATGGTTGCTAAACTTTGATTGAATAGGTTTAACAATATCGACCCTAGAGATTTTGTTTTTGTCTCTGTATCTCTGACATATCACTGGATTTTACAACCACCTAGTCAGAATCCTTAGTGTATTATGGTTTTAGTTTAAATTTGTTTATTTGTTTGAATTGTTTTGATTTGTTTTAAAAAGAATAAAACCTCAGAAGACATTTCTCCTTAAATATAAACCTATGACAAGGACTATTGTGTACTTCAATGAGCACATAGAGACTACAAGCTCTGAGAACAGTTCCTATTGTATTCAATGTTGACTATTGTATTGTACTTAAAGGGACAGTCTAGTATAAATTAAACTTTCATTATTCAGATAGGACTTTTAATTTTAATTGACTTTCCAATTTACTTTTATCATCAAATTTGCTTTTTTCTCTTGGTATTCTTAGTTTAAATAAAACCTAGGTAGGCTCATATGCTAATTTCTAAGCCTTTGAGGGCTGCCTCTTATCACATGCTTTTTAAATCTCTTTTCAACACAAAGAAACAGAAAGTACACGTGGGCCATATAGATAACACTGTGTTCAGGCACAGGGGGTTATTTAAGATTTAGCACAAAACAATGCTAAATTTAAGACAATAGAAAATAAACAGTCACAGTCATGTGATCAGGGGGCTGGAAGAAGGTTCCTAGATACAAGGTAATCACAGAGGTAAAAGGTATATTAAAGGGACAGTCTAGGCCAAAATAAACTTTCATGATTCAGATAGAGCATGTAATTTTAAACAATTTTCCAATTTACTTTTATCACCAATTTTGCTTTGTTCTCTTGATATTCTTAGTTGAAAGCTTAACCTAGGAGGTTCATATGCTAATTTCTTAGACCTTGAAGGCCGCCAGTTTTTCACCACTAGAGGGTGTTAGTTCATGTATTTCATATAGATAGCACTGTGCTCGTGCACGTGAAGTTATCTGGGAGCAGTCACTGATTGGCTAAACTACAAGTCTGTCAAAAGAACTGAAATAAAGGGACAGTTTGCAGATGCTTAGATACAAGATAATCACAGAGGTAAAAAGTGTATTAATATAACTGTGTTGGTTATGCAAAACTGGGGAATGGGTAATAAAGGGATTATCTATCTTTTAAAACAATAACAATTCTGGTGTAGACTGTCCCTTTAAATGTAAGTACCGTACTTTATAATTTTGACAATGTCGCTGAGATGATAAATAAAAATAATAATAAAAAAAAACTAGATTGGTTACAGATTAAAAATAAATAAGATTTTGGCTCTTTTGCTACATTTGTTTTGTAAAGAAGGTGCAGAAAAAACAGATATGCACCAGTAAAATTTAAAGAAAGCGGAAAAAATACTCAGCAGTATTAATTTGTTCTTTTAAATTATTTTTAAGGGGTTAATACTTAGCTTAACGCCCTCTGGAGAGCGCCGCACTAACCCGATCCTTTTATTTAGTGCAGGTCGTAGGAGTGCGCTAAGCTATCTAATAGCTGGCCATAGCTCTGGCACGAAGAGATTCAGGTTAGCGCACTCTCCAGAGCGGGATAGGGTAAGTATATTGTAGCCACAGGTGAACATTTTACCTGTAGCTTTGAAATATTTACACAAAAATGTAACAAAAACTAATGTAAATTTTTAACTTAAATTCAGTTTTCGTTTAGTTTGATACAAAACAAATACTGAATAGTGCAGCCAACGAATATTCAGGGAAACAAATTTCCCTGAATATTCGGAACGAAAATTTAGTTCAAAACTAAATGACTACAGACAACTTCTGAAGTATGTATACTGGACACATTTACACTTTATAACATTCATCATAATTAGTAATCTAATCATTTTTACCTGAAAATATGGCATATGCTATAGAAAAATACTTAAATTAGTTTTCCTCAAGCGTCAACATTACTAACAAAGCACAAAACACATGAGCCCTTAAAAGGACATAAAACTTATTTTTTGTCTTTCATGATTCAGACCAAACAATTTTTTTTTTTTTTTAATTTACTTCTGTATGAATTGTGCTTTGTGCTTATGTTATTCTTTGTTGAAGACGATACCTAGGTAGGTAACGCTCATTTGTCTGGAGCACTGCTGCCATCTGGTGGTTTGCAAATGTATGACATTGTTATAATACGACTGCCTGCTTTTCAACAAATTATACCAAGAGGGCAAAGTAAATTTAATATTAGAAGTAAATTGAAAAATGTTCATGTTCCTTTATTAATTACTTACAATTACATTAAATATTGAGGTAAGCTCAGAATAGGTTTTAAAATGTGCTTTGTTCTTTTGGTATCCTCTGTTGAAAAGCTTACCTAGGTAGGTTCAGGAGCAGCAGTGAACTACTGGGAGCTAGCTGCGGATTGGTGGCTACACAAATTTTTCTCTTGTGTTTGGCTCACTAGATGTGCTCAGCTTGATCCCAGTAGTGTATTGTTGCTCTGGAGCTGACTTTAACTATGTGTTTAATCCATTTGCAAACAATAGTGCAATAATAAAATGCTATAACATTTTAGAACATTTTCTTTTTGCTCTTATGTGTCCTTTTAATATGCATAGAACAAGAATCAGATTGTTTTAATACATGACAATTAATGTGACAACACAGACAGTCTCAAAGAGAGTAGAATAATGGATGACATGGGTGGCCTAAGCATAATCTATACAGAGTGAATGTACTAAGGGGACAATTATATAAATTGCATGCTCTATCTGAATCATGAAAGAAAATAATTGGGTTTAGTGTCCCTTTAATACGATTTATTCCTGTGTAATTTTGTAAAGGATGTATCTCCTTCCCATACATAAATGCAGTATTCGCTCCTTAGCGACACACCCTGTTTTCAGGGTCAAAAGTGGTTTTCTATAATTCCACCAGGGACATAGGACTGGAGAGCATTTTTATAGAGACATATTTTTAGAATTGGGCCCTAAGAACAGAATCCAACAGTTCTATTCAAAGTCAGTCTTATACTGCTCTTTATGTCTTATAATATCTACTAGGTGATAAGCCTGCCCAGAGGGCAGTCTATGTTTAAAAAATACAAACCCCGCAGCTTAAGTTACAAAAAGTAAAAATTACAGAAAAAAATAAACAAAGCTATCCAAAATAAAAAATGTAAACTTAAACTAATGCCCTATAAAAAATCCCCCCAAAATAAAAACACCCCCTAATCTAATAATAAACTACCAATAGCCCTTAAAAGGGCTTTTGTAGGGCATTGCAATAAGTTAAACAGCTCTTTTACCTAAACAAATGACCAATTACCCCCTAACAGTAAAAACCCCCACCCACCAAACCCCCAATATAAAAAAAACCAACACTAAGAAAAACCTAAACTACCCATTGCTCCTAAAGGGGCATTTGTATGGGCATTGCCCTTAAAAGGGCAATCATCTCTTTTCCAGCCCAAAAAACCCTAATCTAAAAAAAAAAGTCACCCCCCCCCCAAAAAAAAGCCTAAGACTAAGCCCCACATAGGTACTCACCGTTCTTGAAATCCGGCGGAGAAGCTCTTTTCCCAGGCAGCTTCATCATCTTCTATCTTCATCTGGAACAAAGGCGGCACGGAACGAAGGTGCGGAGCTGTCTTCCCCGGTCCTCAACGGCGGCGGTCCTTGGTGGCGTGGAGGTTCCTCTTCATCCGATGTCCGTCATATACTGAAGATTGAATTCAACGTACCGCAATCAATTTGGGGTACCTTGCATTCCTATTGGCTGAAATTTTGAAATTCTTATTATTATCGGTTATTTGTAGAGCGCCTAACAGATTCCACAGCGCTAAATCAGCCAATAGGATTAGAGCTACTGAAATCCTATTGGCTGTTCAAATCAGCCAATAAGATTTCAGTAGCTCTCATCCTATTGGCTGATTTCAACATTTTAGATAAATAGGAAAGCAGCTACCCCAATAAATATGGGGTACCTTGCATTCAATCTTCAGTGTGCGATGGACGATTGCATGAAGAGGAGCCTCCACGCCGTTGAGGACCGCCGCCGCTGAAGACCGCCACTGAGGATCTGTGCATCGGGGAAGACAGCTCCACGCCGCTTCACTCCGGATGAAAATAGAAAATTATGGAGCCACCTGGAAGAAGACCTTCTCCGCCGGACTTCAGGAACGGTGAGTAAAATATAGTCAAAGAAAGAAAGTTCTTGACGGAGGTGCGCCCACGGTGGAGGTCTGTCCAGATAATCCAATGAGAGGCCGCTCTTCCGTAGCGTATGTCAACGGTGAAAAAATCTGCAGTAGGGATACAGGAAGGCGCCAATAGGGTAATAACGCTAAAACCCTGAGAAACAAGTAGGTAAGGAGGATACTGATACTCACAAGCCGAGCGGCACTAAGACGTGCCTAGCAACGCAGGCCGGGACCTCAACGTCACCCGGAAGACTCACAAAGGCAGCAGCTGATCCTCAAGCTGGACCAGGTTCCGTATGGCCAATCAGGATCACTGGATACTCACGCACCCTTCTCTTCATATGCCGATATCCGTACACTGGCAGAGGGACAGGTGAATAGTGATAAACAGTATTTAAAGCTCCCAATTGCCGAAAGCCATATAACACAGTCCACTGCTGGAAAGAGGAGGGAGCAAACTCCAGCAATGTAAATTAAAACAATTTTTATTAAAATGTTTTAAAAACATAGCATCAAAGCAACGCGTTTCTCGGCTACACAGAGCCGTTTCATCAGGCTGTTATACACATTCTTAAAAGCCTGCTGCTTAAAAGCCTCCTCTAACTAATCAAAAACACTTACAATTTACACCCCCCTCACCTCGCAGCTTGCGTCTCAAGCACAGCTGACATAGAGAAAAAATATATGCGTTCCACTTGGAATTCGTGATGGCGAATTGATATCATATAATATTTGTAACTAACACCTACAAATTTCTTGTAATGACTAATTAAATTCATATTATATTTTTGGTCACATAACACATTGGATCAGTTACAGTTATAAAAGTTATTTGTCTCACAACCAAAATTGAATATACGTTATAGAAAATCACAGATGAACATTCACTTGAGACCTTAAATACACAGTTCATCTTAGATATTAACAATTAATCTAAACTATACTAGTCAGATATTCTTATTTGGCCAGCTGAACATTAATAGATAATGCTAGTCAATATATAAGCTTAAAATTATAGCTAACTAACTAAAAAGAACAACTAATGTGAATAACGATAAATACTAAAATCAGAATAAATAAATCAATGCATACTAAAACATCAGGCTCATTACTTAGTCTCTAAACTAATAATATTAAACTGTGATGTCCTGATTTATGCAGGAACTTTTGCAGTGTTTTTGAATTAAGGGTTTGTTTCTCTTTTAATGAATAAAACAGGCAGTATGATTTGAACTACCTGTTAGATCATTGGTGAGACTTTTACTGGTAGAAAACTTCGTAGATGCCAAATAGAGGCAAGGAATATTTATGTAGAAACATTTGTTGCAATATAAGTAAGGAACATAAAGCAAACAGTTCTGAATAAATGTTAAAAGAAAAATGTAATTTGATACACTTGGAAAGCGTCAGTAATTGATTCCTGTTGTAGCACTGTTCAGATATGGCTTCACGCACTCGCACACTCATTCATAAAATATATACATCACAGACAGATTATGGTAATAACCGAAAGATTCAGCAAGGTAATGTGGATGGTTTCCAGAAAGTGACAACTTAAGAACAATCCGTTGTAATTGGATTAAATATTACCTTCAGTTTGAAGAGAGCGGTTTTACCTCTGTGACCGGTATACAGCTTCAGTGAGAGTGCGGCTTCCAGACGCTGCAAGTAGATCCGGTGCTCCTTGATTCAGTTTGTTTGTTAAATTAGAATTCCGGAAGAATGAGTAAATACTTTGTAAGTAAAATGTACAACAAAAGATTCTAGCTTACTACTCCTGTTTATAGAGAGAAAGAAATCAAAGCAAGTTAGGAATTTTCAAAGTAGAATCACAGCAATAGGGATGCGGTCAAATAAGCTGCAAAGGGAAAACAATTTTCAGGCAAGGAATGATGGTTCAGGTGTGCCTGATATAGGGTGGAGGAAAGGTAGGCGGGATATACCTTAAAGGTATATCACACACTCCCCCCACTAAGGGTCCCCCCAATTGACGAGAGGGATGGCTTCAAAGGATATCTGCGATGAAAAGCTCTAATTAAACGGGGAGCAGAAATGTCAGTACTACGATGCCAAGAATTGTCCTCAGGACCAAAACCTTTCCATTTTAATAAGTACTCTAAGTGATGATTCTTGATCCTAGAATCTAGAATATGTTCCACCTCAAATTCATCGTGGTCATCTATTTGTAACGAAGTTGGAGTCTGAAGACTGGATGGTACGGTAGAAGTATAAGGTTTAATCAGAGATACATGTATAGTGGGATGAATCCTATAAGCTGCAGGAAGAGTTAAACATACTGTCATAGGGTTCAAAATTTTATTGATTACAAAAGGTCCAATGTATTGATTTGCCAATTTCTTAGAGGGTACATGGAGTTTTAGATTCTTTACAGATAGTAATACTTTGTCACCCACTTTATAGACTGGACTGGGTCTGTGACGTTTATCATAATAAGCTTTCTGGTAATTCTTTGCATCAGATAAATGTTTTTTGACTAGGGCTAGTCTTGCTTCTAGTTGTAAAGAATAGTCCTTAGCGGCTGGAGAATTTACATCAGTTTTAGATAGATTCAAAGTTGTTGGATGATAGCCATAGGTAGCATAGAACGGTGTCATTTTTGTTGAAGATGATACTGAATTGTTGTAAGAGAATTCCGCCATTGATAAATAATCTATCCAATCATCTTGCAAATGGGAAATGTAACAACGAAGATATTGTTCCAATGTCTGGTTTAGTCTCTCAGTCATCCCATTGGTCTGAGGATGGAAAGCTGTTGAGTATCTTGGTGTAATTTTTAATAATTTGCATAATGATCTCCAAAAGGATGAGGTGAATTGTGTACCTCTATCTGTTATAATATCAGTGGGTAGTCCATGAAGTTTTACTATGTGATTAAGAAAAACCTTAGCTGTAATAAAAGCGGAAGGTAACCTTTTTAGAGGTATAAAATGTCCCAACTTTGTTAGATGATCTAGTACAACTAATATAGTGTTAAAGTTCCTTGATTTTGGTAGCTCTACAATAAAGTCCATCGAGATCATGGACCAGGGTTTATCCGGAACTGGCAATGGGGTCAACAATCCGATAGGCCCTTTATGATCTATTTTATTTCTAGCACAAATGTCACAGGAATTGACATAATCTTGAATGGTTTGATTCATGTGGGGCCACCAAAAGTTTCTTCTTGTTTTTTCAATGGTTTTTTGTATTCCGGTATGACCGGATAAAGGTTCATCATGAGTGTGTTTCAATATTTGTTTCCTTAATGAACTGGGTATGTACAATTGATTTTTATGATTTATCAAACCAGTATTTAAGTTTTTGTGACAGGTTTTAGGTGTAATGGTTTCTTTTTCTTGTGCCCTTTTAATCTCCTCCTCTAGAGGTGTTAGGGCTCCAATAAATTTTTCGATTGGTACTATTGGAGTCATGGTCTCTTGAGGTGTCATTTCCTGTACTCTGGATAACGCATCAGCCTTGGTATTCAGACTTCCTGGTCGGTAAGTGATCAAGAAATTGAACCTATCTAAGAATAGAGACCATCTTACTTGTCTGAAAGATAGAGTTTTACTTTTCTTCAAATATTCCAGATTTTTTATGATCTGTGAAGATTTTGAATGGTTTTTGTGTACCTTCCAGTAAGTGTCTCCATTGTTCGAGGGATACTTTGATAGCAAGGAGTTCTTTATCTCCTATACTATAATTATTTTCTGCTGGTGTGAATCTTCTTGAATAATAAGCTACAGGAAATAATTCTGATTTGTTATCTACTTGTTGAGATAGAACTGCTCCTATACCTGAACTTGATGCATCTACCTCTAATACATATTGCAGCTCAGGATCTGGCATGTGTAAAATGGGGGCTTTGGAAAATTGCCCTTTTAAGTAGTCAAAAGCTGATTGGGCCTGTTCGGTCCATTTATATCTTTGTTTCTTACTAGTCAACTGAGTTAAGGGCTTTACTATATCAGAAAAGTTTTTTATAAACTTTCGATAGTAATTGGCAAAGCCAATAAAACGTTGTAATGCACGAACTGATTTTGGTGTAGGCCATTCTAATACAGATGAAACTTTATCTGGATCCATTTGGATCCTATTAGGAGTTATTATGTATCCCAGGAATTTAATTTTGTTAACATGAAATAAACACTTTTCATGTTTGGCATATAACTTGTGTTCCTTCAATCGCATTAAGACCCAACGTACATGTCTTTCGTGTTCTTCTTCTGTTTTGGAATAGATCAGAATGTCATCTAAATACACTATGACACAAATATCCATTAAATCTCGGAAGATTTCATTAATAAAGTGTTGGAAAGTGGCTGGAGCATTGCTCAATCCAAAAGGCATTACATTGTATTGGTATAACCCATATCGAGTCCGAAAAGCGGTCTTCCATTCGTCACCTTTCTTCATTCTGATAAGGTTGTATGCCCCTTTTAAATCTAATTTAGTAAATATTTGTGCTCCTTTTAACCGTTCTATTATCTCTGGTATTAGTGGTAATGGATACCTGTTTTTTATGGTTATAGAGTTTAAAGCCCTGTAGTCAATTATAGGCCTTAGAGTGCCATCTTTGTTTTTTACCAAAAACATGCCTGCAGCAGCAGGGGATGTGGAGTGAGATATAAATCCCTTTCTCAGGTTGTCATCCAAATAGGACCTTAAGTATACTAACTCATCTTGTGATAGAGGATAGATCTTCCCATGCGGTATTGGTGACCCTGGAATGATATCTATAGGGCAATCGAAGCTTCTGTGGGGTGGTAAATTTTCTGCTTCTTTCAAATTGAAGACCTCTGCCAAATCCTGATATATCCCTGGTATCCCTATCTCAGATGATGAAAGAATGCTATGAGGATAACAGGTGTTTATGCAATATGTTGAGTCTAGTTTAAGTTTTGAATGTTCCCAATCTATTTTAGGATTATGTTTGTGCAGCCAACTATATCCTAATATAATAGTATGTAGTGATATGGGGATCACATCAAATGTAATATATTCTGTGTGCCCCTTGTTTATCATTGTGAGCAAAGGTATTGTTTGGTGTGTAATGGGTCCCTTATTTATTAAAGTACTATCAATTGATTTGACAAACACGGGGTTCTGCTTGCAAACCAGAGGAATTTTATTATTTACAATATATACAGAATCAATATAGTTCCCAGATGCACCTGAGTCAATCAATGCCTTGGTGTGTATATTTTCCTGATCCCACTGCAAAGAGAGAGGTAAAGTCAATTGCATTGTATCTGAGATATGATATATGTTTTGATAACCTGTTTTCTTACCCTTCTTTTGTCTTTGTAATGAAGGACAGCTTGAGACGTTATGTTCTTTTTGTCCACAGTATAAACATAAGTTTTCTAATCTTCTTCTCATTTTTTCCTCATTACTTAGTGGCCCCTTGATAGTGCCTATCTCCATAGGGGTTACACTACCTTGATGTTTCTCAGATGTTGTAGTGTAAGTATTCTGTCGCCTGGGTATTGTGTCTGAAGTAAATCTCTCTG
The DNA here is from genome assembly GCF_027579735.1 of Bombina bombina. Classification (NCBI taxonomy): domain Eukaryota; kingdom Metazoa; phylum Chordata; class Amphibia; order Anura; family Bombinatoridae; genus Bombina; species Bombina bombina. The sequence goes on along the minus strand of NC_069510.1, from coordinate 52,407,573 downwards.
CTCGCCGTTCCCTGAGTCTTCTATCTATGGATGTGCTTAATTTTATAAGTCCTGGAAGAGTATCAGGCATTTCCTGGCGAGACAGTTCATCCTTAAGGTTTTCAGATAGGCCCAGCCTAAACTGATTTTTAAGGCTAACTTGGTTCCATAGTGAGTCTGTTGCCCACATTTGAAATTCAGTTGTGTACTCCTCCACCGTGCTCTTACCCTGTTTGAGTGCGCGTAGCTTAGATTCTGCAGTGATTTGTGTATCTGTGTCTTCATATAAATTAGACATAGCTTGAAAGAAATCCTGTAGTGAATCCAAAATTGGGTCATTATTTTCATAAAACCTGTTAGCCCAGGTCCTAGGCTCTCCTTGTAAAAATGAAATAGTGGTGCAAACCCTGATGCGGTCTGAATAATATGTGCGGGGTCTCATGGTAAAAAGAAGTTTACAAGCAGTCTTGAAATCTCTGAATTCATGTCTTTTGCCAGTGAAAGGTTGAGGGTAGTGAATATGGGGTTCAGGTACTTCAGTACTTTTATGAGACATATATTCTTTAACAATAGCTTTTAATGCGGTATTATCTGCTTGTACTTCTGTTAAACCTTGTGCAAGATAATCTAATTTTCTTTGTATGTTAGAGAACTCAGTTTTAATTTCATTTGCATCCATGATATTAAAGTTTTGTTTACCAGTAACAAACCCTTAAAACACTGTGGCCTGAAAATTATGTGATGTCCTGATTTATGCAGGAACTTTTGCAGTGTTTTTGAATTAAGGGTTTGTTTCTCTTTTAATGAATAAAACAGGCAGTATGATTTGAACTACCTGTTAGATCATTGGTGAGACTTTTACTGGTAGAAAACTTCGTAGATGCCAAATAGAGGCAAGGAATATTTATGTAGAAACATTTGTTGCAATATAAGTAAGGAACATAAAGCAAACAGTTCTGAATAAATGTTAAAAGAAAAATGTAATTTGATACACTTGGAAAGCGTCAGTAATTGATTCCTGTTGTAGCACTGTTCAGATATGGCTTCACGCACTCGCACACTCATTCATAAAATATATACATCACAGACAGATTATGGTAATAACCGAAAGATTCAGCAAGGTAATGTGGATGGTTTCCAGAAAGTGACAACTTAAGAACAATCCGTTGTAATTGGATTAAATATTACCTTCAGTTTGAAGAGAGCGGTTTTACCTCTGTGACCGGTATACAGCTTCAGTGAGAGTGCGGCTTCCAGACGCTGCAAGTAGATCCGGTGCTCCTTGATTCAGTTTGTTTGTTAAATTAGAATTCCGGAAGAATGAGTAAATACTTTGTAAGTAAAATGTACAACAAAAGATTCTAGCTTACTACTCCTGTTTATAGAGAGAAAGAAATCAAAGCAAGTTAGGAATTTTCAAAGTAGAATCACAGCAATAGGGATGCGGTCAAATAAGCTGCAAAGGGAAAACAATTTTCAGGCAAGGAATGATGGTTCAGGTGTGCCTGATATAGGGTGGAGGAAAGGTAGGCGGGATATACCTTAAAGGTATATCACATAAACAATAAAATATCTCTACATAACTTAATATATTCATATCCACAAAAATAACACAATAAAATATACTTATTATATTAAAAACATAACAAAATAATTTAATTGTGGAAAGCTGCAAGATCGATATTGGCATTGAGACCTGATGGATGTAAAGTCTGGAGTCTGTAGATCCAAAAGGTCTCTCTCTGTCTAAGTCTATAAAAACGATTATAAAAGTCAGATCTTGGGATGTGTTCAATAGGAGTTATTTGTAAACAATGTAAGTTACCACTATGTTTGATGTTACAATGTCGTGGTACACTATGTGATTTAAAGTTGTTTTTAATATTTCTAAAGTGCTCTGACCACCTTACGCTCAAGCGTCTGCAGGTGCGCCCTACATATTGAAACCCACAAATGCAGGACAATAAATAGATCACATAATTGGACGCACATGTCATCCGACTACTCATTTTGTAAATTTTAGATGTTGAGTTTGATTTGAAAGTATCTACATTATGTGTTATAAAGTCACACATTTTACATTTTTTATGATTACATTTAAAACTGCCTTTTCTTTGTATTTTACAGATAGTGTAATCATAAAAAATGTAAAATGTGTGACTTTATAACACATAATGTAGATACTTTCAAATCAAACTCAACATCTAAAATTTACAAAATGAGTAGTCGGATGACATGTGCGTCCAATTATGTGATCTATTTATTGTCCTGCATTTGTGGGGTTCAATATGTAGGGCGCACCTGCAGACGCTTGAGCGTAAAGTGGTCAGAACACTTTAGAAATATTAAAAACAACTTTAAATCACATAGTGTACCACGACATTGTAACATCAAACATAGTGGTAACTTACATTGTTTACAAATAACTCCTATTGAACACATCCCAAGATCTGACTTTTATAATCGTTTTTATAGACTTAGACAGAGAGAGACCTTTTGGATCTACAGACTCCAGACTTTACATCCATCAGGTCTCAATGCCAATATCGATCTTGCAGCTTTCCACAATTAAATTATTTTGTTATGTTTTTAATATAATAAGTATATTTTATTGTGTTATTTTTGTGGATATGAATATATTAAGTTATGTAGAGATATTTTATTGTTTAATATTATTAGTTTAGAGACTAAGTAATGAGCCTGATGTTTTAGTATGCATTGATTTATTTATTCTGATTTTAGTATTTATCGTTATTCACATTAGTTGTTCTTTTTAGTGTTCTGACCACTTTACGCTCAAGCGTCTGCAGGTGCGCCCTACATATTGAACCCCACAAATGCAGGACAATAAATAGATCACATAATTGGACGCACATGTCATCCGACTACTCATTTTGTAAATTTTAGATGTTGAATTTGATTTGAAAGTATCTACATTATGTGTTATAAAGTCACACATTTTACATTTTTTATGATTACACTATCTGTAAAATACAAAGAAAAGGCAGTTTTAAATGTAATCATAAAAAATGTAAAATGTGTGACTTTATAACACATAATGTAGATACTTTCAAATCAAACTCAACATCTAAAATTTACAAAATGAGTAGTCGGATGACATGTGCGTCCAATTATGTGATCTATTTATTGTCCTGCATTTGTGGGTTTCAATATGTAGGGCGCACCTGCAGACGCTTGAGCGTAAGGTGGTCAGAGCACTTTAGAAATATTAAAAACAACTTTAAATCACATAGTGTACCACGACATTGTAACATCAAACATAGTGGTAACTTACATTGTTTACAAATAACTCCTATTGAACACATCCCAAGATCTGACTTTTATAATCGTTTTTATAGACTTAGACAGAGAGAGACCTTTTGGATCTACAGACTCCAGACTTTACATTCATCAGGTCTCAATGCCAATATCGATCTTGCAGCTTTGTTATGTTTTTAATATAATAAGTATATTTTATTGTGTTATTTTTGTGGATATGAATATATTAAGTTATGTAGAGATATTTTATTGTTTAATATTATTAGTTTAGAGACTAAGTAATGAGCCTGATGTTTTAGTATGTATTGATTTATTTATTCTGATTTTAGTATTTATCGTTATTCACATTAGTTGTTCTTTTTAGTTAGTCAGCTATAATTTTAAGCTTATATATTAACTAGCATTATCTATTAATGTTCAGCTGGCCAAATAAGAATATCTGACTAGTACAGTTTAGATTAATTGTTAATATCTAAGATGAACTGTGTATTTAAGGTCTCAAGTGAATGTTCATCTGTGATTTTCTATAACGTATATTCAATTTTGGGTGTGAGACAAATAACTTTTATAACTGTAACTGATCCAATGTGTTATGTGACCAAAAATATAATATGAATTTAATTAGTCATTACAAGAAATTTGTAGGTGTTAGTTACAAATATTATATGATATCAATTCGCCATCACGAATTCCAAGTGGAACGCATATATTTTTTCTCTATGTCAGCTGTGCTTGAGACGCAAGCTGCGAGGTGAGGGGGGTGTAAATTGTAAGTGTTTTTGATTAGTTAGAGGAGGCTTTTAAGCAGCAGGCTTTTAAGAATGTGTATAAAAGCCTGATGAAACGGCTCTGTGTAGCCGAGAAACGCGTTGCTTTGATGCTTTGTTTTTAAAACATTTTAATAAAAATTGTTTTAATTTACTTTGCTGGAGTTTGCTCCCTCCTCTTTCCAGCAGTGGACTGTGTTATATGGCTTTCGGCAATTGGGAGCTTTAAATACTGTTTATCACTATTCACCTGTCCCTCTGCCAGTGTACGGATATCGGCATATGAAGAGAAGGGTGTGTGAGTATCCAGTGATCCTGATTGGCCATACGGAACCTGGTCCGGCTTGAGGATCAGCTGCTGCCTTTGTGAGTCTTCCGGGCGACGTTGAGGTCCCGGGCTGCGTTGCTAGGCACATCTTAGTGCCGCTCGGCTTGTGAGTATCAGTATCCTCCTTACCTACTTGTTTCTCAGGGTTTTAGCGTTATTACCCTATTGGCGCCTTCCTGTTTCCCTACTGCAGGAACGGTGAGTACCTATTTGAGGCTTAGTGTTAGGAATTTTAATGGGCTGTAAAAGAGTGGATTGATTTAAGGGCAATGCCCATACAAATGCCCCTTTAGGGGTTATTTTCAAGGGATTAAGTTTAATTTTTTTTTATTTTTGATAATTTTGTTTATTTTTTTCTGTAATTTTAGATTTTTTATTTTTTTTTATTTTTTTATTTTTTTATTTTTTTAATATAAATTTTTATTGAGGGTAAAAGATGCATACACATAAAGGTACAATGGATAAATATAAAGTCATACAATCAGCAATCAACATGACAATAAGGTGGCGTATAAAGCCATACAATATCGAAAGCTGTCAAATTAATACCTGAATAAAAGTGTAGAACATATCAAACTTGAACCCTCTTTTTTCTACCTCCGTTAGACAGATGAGGCCACTTTTGGACCTCCAATGTAGTCCTTAGGATCTATAAAAGGAGGTTTATAGTATCATTAGGCCACTTATGGGCCTTATTTTTTTATTTTTTTTTATTGCTTATCAAATACTAGAGATAATTTCTCTTCATGCCATGATCTACAGTGTTTCCACAGGTGAAACATTTGTTATTACAGAGCCAAATCTTTACAGTTTTTTAATCTTCATAATAGCTGACACATTTAAGAACAGCTCATGTCAATATTAGGATTGTTTTACTGTTCTCTTTTCTAAAGTATGCAGAATAAGAAGTAGCCAAGCAGCTAAAACCTATCTCTTTCAATAGGAACCTTTTGTCCAGTTTGAAAAGTTTTTCAATAAAAGGAATTTTTATTTGGGAAGGGCTCAAACAGTTTTGGAAATAACACACTTGTGTATGTACATATGATGCAAGGAAAGGCTTCATGTTGGTCACTCACTGAGGTTTTTTTTTTTTAAAAATCTTTATTTTAGGAACAGCAATAAGTCATACAAATTGGCACCTTACAAAACAAAATGAGAATAGAATCACACCGATAAATGAATAATACAATTACTTTATACATACCTTCGGATTTGCGAATGACACTAAACAGGCGTCTCGTTATACTCTAACATCACAATGCTGCAATTTTCAAATAATAAAACAACAACAAAAACAAAACGAGACAAAACAAAGCAGAAAACGTCAACAACAAAAAACGTCAACAGCCTATAAATACCTACCGCAGGGCTCAAGGGAGAGTAGTTATTACCCTAAAGTTTCACTCTAAGAAGTAATCTCACGAAGACCCGTTATCCAGGCTGTTGGGAAAAGATTAGCTGTAACCATCTCAAGAAATGGAATGGTATTTAAAAAGGGCAAGAGAATACATTTTTGAATAGGAAGAGGATAGGACCTAATAAGCGGAAGCCAATCTAAAAGGAAAGTTTCTATCCTACTTTCCACTGAAAATTTGGTGTGAAAGGATTCAAATATAATCTGCGATTGAATTTCTTTAAGAAAACATGCAAAACTTGGAGCTACATGATCTTTCCAATTCTTCACTATTAACTGTCTTGCAGTCAGAATAATTGTATTTAGAGGTTTTATCGCCCTCTTAGAACGGAGATCTGGATTGGATAAAAAGAATATCTCTTCCGCTAGAAGTGGACCCTCATCTCTGTAATACTTACTGTACCAATATCTAATCTTCTGCCATAATTGTTGAATTTTGGGACAAGCCCAAAATATGTGCAAGATATTGGCTTTGTTAAAAGAGCAACGAGGGCACCCAAAAAGTTTAGTCGGATAAAACCTGGACATTTTATCAGGAGACAGATAATAGTTATTAATTAGCTTTAAATGAGTTTCTCTCCACGATATAGATATCTGCAACTTTTCTACTTCTACAAAGCTTCGCTCAATCCTATTCTCCTCCAAAAGCGGAAAAAATCTTTCCCAAGAGTTAGATAATTTATTCATAAGTAGCTCGCCCTGTTTAGCCAATAATATATCATAAATCAATGATATTGATGAACGTCCCATCGAAAATAGACGGATTACGGACTTAATATCCATCCAATCCAACAAAGCTGAAATAACCCATTTTTGTGAAAATACGTAGTGGCGCAACTGAAAAAAAGCATATAAGTGAGAACTAGGCAAATTAAACTTTTGGAGCAACAACTCTGATGTAAGCAGTTGATTGGAATCAAATATCTGGTGAACAAAGATCCGACCCGAGTCTGCCCACTGTCTAAAAATCCTCTGGTTGATGCCTGGGGTAAATTGGGGGTTGCCTATTATCGGGAGAAACTCTGAAAATAGCGGTGAAATTTTCAAGACCCTACAGATTTTATGCCAGGCTAAAATAATATTTTTAAATGAGATCAGTTTAGATATATTCGAAGGTAAATTTTTCAAAGGAGAATGCAAAATCGCCTTCAATGAAAAAGGAAAAGCCAAGAACGTTTCTAACTCAAGTGAAACAAATTTATTTAGGTCAGTAATCCAATCAAATGCTAATTTAGCTAAACAAGCCCAATTATAAAATCTAAGATCTGGTAACGCCAATCCTGCGTAACATCGTCTTTGCATCAATCTATTCAACCCCAAACGGGGCTTTTTGTTGCCCAAAATAAATTTCGATTGCCAAGAGTGTAAATCGAGAATATCCCTATTGGATAATAATAGGGGAAGGTTCTGTAAGAGATATAGAATTCTTGGAAAAATAATTGTTTTTATTAAATTCACTCTGGCTGACATAGAAATTAACAAGGAGGACCAGTTTTCTAAATCATTTTTATTATTTTTTATTTGTATCCATCCAGAGCTTGATAAATGGGCCCCAAGGCTTAAATTGCTGTGTGAGTGAAGCTTAAAGGAATAGTCTAATCAAAATTAAACATTCATGATTCAGATAGAGCATGCAATTTTAAGCAATTTTCTAATTTACTCCTATTATTAAATTTTCTTTGCTCTCTTGGTATCTTTTTTTGATTGTAAACTTAGGAGCCGGGCCATTTTTGGTTCAGAACCTGGGTAACACTTGCTGATTGGTGCCTATATTGAGACACCAATCAGAAAGCACTACCCAGGTGCTGAACCAAAAATAGGACGGCCCATATGCTTATAGTCTAGCTTTTTCAAACAAAGATACCAAGAGAATAAGAAAAATCTATAATAGGTGATAAAAATTGCTTACAATTGCATATGGTTTCTGAATCATGAAAGTTTAATTTTAACTAGACTATTCCTTAATTTTCTAGTGGAAACACAATATCAATTTCACTTAGGGTGAGATTAAAAAGAAGCAGAGAAGGGGGCGGAGCTTCGCCGTGCTGGGACATGGCAGCAGAGTGAGAGAGCTCCATTGCTGTCAGCCCATCAGAGCGCATATATCAGCAAATATTGGGGGAAAAAACTTAATATGAGGACAGCTGGAGACCCGTAGAACATACCCGGTCATACTTCAGGCGGCAGGCGACAGAGATACTAGCCCCTAAGTGAAGAGGGGTGAAGGTGTGGAGAGAGAAGCGGGCGCCATCTTGCACCTCCTACATCGAGCCGACCTACTTAGGACTCAGCAGCGACCGCATCGCAACTCAAGAAGACAGCTCACAGAGATCCCGGACCTTCAGCTCGCTCCGTAGCTCTGATTGAGCAGGGAGACGGAGTCAGAGCAGCAGTTGGGTCAGGGCGAGTGCTGAAGTTACCGGATCAAGATCGCTCAGCATTAAAGGTACAGGGGGTCATAATTTCAGGAGAAACCACATCATAACAAAAGAGCAGTAAAGGCTCTCTGAGGGGCAGCACAGATTTGGACTCTGACCTATAAGGGTCTGTTTATTAGAATAAGTCTCTCTGGGCCTATAAAACAGCACACGAAGGGACCTTTTACTGTAACTGTAAAGTGTGGCTACATAGAAATAAGGCCTATCAGAAGGGAAGGAGCAGATCCAATATACAGTATATATATGTCATGGAAACAAGTTAGGTGCCCTCTGCAAAGCCCACTTCCAAAACGGGAATACTTAAACAGATCTAAGACCAGGCCTCTAAACAGCACGCGTGGCAGACACTATACAGACTCCAGCAGGAAGCCTATGCAGGATTAAGAACCACGTGGAGAATTAAGACACATGCAACAGGCCTGTGCATTTCTTGTAATAAGCAAACTACAATCTGGCTTAAAGTTACAGTATTTTATGAAGGATTTGATGTTTGACGGATACACTTTAACTGCTTATTAGTAGGGACTCTATACAGTGATAAGAACAGCAGGAATAAAGGCTTGCAGCTAACTGCTTATCACAAGTGCTGCACATTTGTATACGCTGCACCCCCAGTAACGACAAACACCTTTAGAATCAAGGCCTGCAGCAAACTACAAAACGCAAACTTAGTTTCACGTGTATTAATTGCGCAATTGAGTGCAAAAGAGAGAGAAGAAGAAAAAAAAGCAGCCCCATTTAAAGAAAAAACCCTCAGTCTTACACAGATCTATACTATATCACAATAAAAGACATGACTCCCAAGAAAGGAAACAAACCAGATAAACAAAGCAAAACCCCCACCCTGACCCCTTCGGTCTCCACTTTTTTCCATTCACAAGAGGGACCCATGTTAGAACCACAGCAAGCGCAGGAGGTTAACTCAGCGGCTATCTCTTCAGACTATACAGGAACCCAGAGGGACTCTTTGATCTCTATCCAAACTCAGATAGCATGCCTACCCTCCAAGACAGACATTGAGTCACTCAAGACTTTTATTAAAGAAGAAATAAAAGATCTCAAAAAAGACTTGAACGAAATGGGATCCAGAATTGAATACCTGGAAGATGGCCAAGACAATTTAAACAACCTTGTTAGCTCAAATATCCAGCAGCTATCTATACAAGATTCCATTATTCAAACCTTACAGGATAAGCTGGAAGATTTAGATAACAGAGGGAGGAGGAACAATCTAAGAATCAGGGGTATCCCAGAGGAGGTACCTCAAGAGCATCTAAAATCATATGTCAAATAACTATTCCCGTTCCTGCTACCCAGATCTAACCCACTTGCAAACAAAGATATCGAGAGGATACATAGGGCTTTAAGACCTCCCTCCAAACCTCCGGCCCCTCCCAGGAATGTTATCTTACGGCTGCTGAAATTCACCCATAGAGAAGAGATATGGCAGGCGGCTAGAACCAGGCAGTCAGTCTCCTTTCACAATCACTCATTACAAATTTTCCAGGACTTATGCCCTCAAACCATACAAAGACGAAGGGAGGTGCGATTCATAACCACAAAGCTCCAGGAGCACAATATTAGATACAGGTGGGGCTTCCCATTCAGCCTCAATATCAACCACAATGGATCCCAAATAATTTACAGAAACTACAACGATCTAGACAACCTGTCGAAGAAACTTAATATAACTTTTGAGATGCCCACGGAGAAAGTGCTGGACATTACGACACCACAGGTGGACCGACGTGGAGAAAGACCCAAAGAACAGCGTTCCAACTGGGCTAAGGTTCCAGCAAAAAGACTCAAAACAGGCCCAGTGCCCCCTGCTCCGGACACTTGAGTCAAGCAGAAGACAGGCCTTTAGTGGCCTATGAACTGATTGAAGATTGTGGTATGACTTTTCAAATGTAACATCACCTAAGATTGTTTAATGTTTGTCTACATGCCCTTGAATTGTGAGTCCACGGGACCAAGGGTGAGGTATTACAAGTTCACTCCATGTGCATTTTATGTAATTGTTTTGTTTCACAGTTCTTTGTTTAGTCAACTAATTATTTTATTATACAAGAGAATTGCAGCGCTCCAGAGGAGCATAACAGGAGATAATTTAGTCGCCACTACATAAGGTTATCGGAGGCACTGGTATCCCTTAACAAAAGTAGCTGTCAAGCAGTACAGTGGCCCGTAGCCCCATGCCACACTGCCTCTCTCATAATTTCATAGTTTCCTATATTCTCATATATTTTCATATTCCTTTTTTCTGCATTATATTCCCCCAATCTTGCTCAAAAATCAATAACCATAACGAATAAACTCAGATGGATCACTGACACCATTCGTCCCCCTAGTAAATGGTGTTTAAGATACCAAACATACACGCAATATGTATCTGGTCCTATACAGATCTAAAAATGAGTGCTTATCATGCTAAAGTTTCAAGTTTTACAGTTACAGTTAAATTTCTTTTACAGGTTGAATTTATATCTGCAAGTTACTGTTCTCTTTCTGCAGATCTTCGAAAAGGTTCCTTCTGCTTCCGTGATATCTGGGCTAAATCTATGGTAACTGCTAAGTTCCAAATTGAAGCAAGGTATGTCACGCTCCACGTACATAATGGCAGACGATTCTCTTAGAATTAAACTTATCTCCCACAATGTAAAGGGTTTGAACTCTCCACAAAAGAGGTCCACAGCGGTGAGGGAATATAGGAGACTCCAATGTGACGTAGTTCTTATGCAGGAGACTCACTTTAAAAGAGGTAGAGAGCCCACAATGTTTTTTAACAAATTTGGACAGGTTTATTTAGCATCTAACTCCACTAAGCATAACAGGGTGGGTATTCTTATTAAGAGGAATGTCCCTTTCTGCCCCACACAGGTATATAAAGATAAAGAAGGGAGATTCATCATATTAACTGGCAGGCTCTATAACAAAGTAATAACAATAGCTAACATATATGCTGCTAATAACACAACAACACAATTTTTCCACACAATCAAAAACTATATCTTAGATAGCGTTAAGGGAAGTTTAATCCTAGGTGGAGATTTCAATTTAGCATTGGATCCTGATATAGACTGCTCAAGAGGAGTATCCTCAATCCCCCAGAAAATGTTAAAATCAATCAGGTCTAGCCTGGCCGACATGGCGCTACACGACACCTGGAGACTATTTCACCCCCTGACAAGGGACTACACTTTTTATTCCCACCCACATAGAGTTTAAACAAGAATAGATTACATTTTCGTGGATGTATCTAGTCTAGAATTAATCCAAAATACAGACATCTCACCGATAACGTGGTCAGATCACACTATGGTCAGTTGCACCCTTAGATGGCCCACAATACAAAGACATAACAAGACTTGGAAATTAGACGAAACGCTTATGAAAGACCCGCTCATCTGTGCACAGATCACTAACTCATTAGTAGACTATTTTAATATAAACTGTACTCAAGATGTAGATGCACAGTGTGTATGGGAGGCACACAAGTGTGTAATTAGAGGGGAGATCATAGCTCTGAAGGCTGCAAGAAATAAACAAAGAACCCAAGTATTAAATTCTCTGCTAGAAGAATTGGGAAAATTACAAGACATACATAAAAGATTCCCTCGCAACCAGTCCCTCCTAGCTAACTTAAAACACAAAAGGGATCAACTTAATTTATTCCTAGGTCATGAGACCAAGCGTGCAGCACTATTTCTTAAAAAAAATTCTACGAAGGCAACAATAAACAAGGCAAACTTTTAGCTAGACTACTGCGACAGCGCACTAACAAGCGCTACATTATGTCAATAAAAGATCATAGTGGGAAAACTTGGCACTCATCTAGGGACATTGCAGGTAAATTCAGAACCTACTACGAAGGGCTATATAACATAGAGAAAGGTCAGCCTACTTCCACCGAGCAAGATGTGTCCACATATTTATCACAATTACGCCTTCCCTCTCTCACAATAGAACAGCAGGCAGAACTTGACCTGCCATTTTCCCTTAAGGAGGTTAAAGAGGCCATAACAGATCTCCCCACAGGGAAGGCCCCTGGAGCAGATGGTTTTAGGAATACGTATTACACTACCTTTAAAAACATATTGGCCCCCCACTTATTATCCTATTATCAAGACATTGATAGAAATAAGCCCTTCTCACCTACAGCTTTACAAGCACATATAGCGGTGATCTCGAAGCCTGGCAAGCCAACAGACTTGATACCCAATTATCGGCCAATATCATTGTTAAACTCTGATATTAAAATATACGCGAAAATATTGGCAACTAGGCTAAATTCGATTCTCCCCTCCATAATCCACCAAGACCAAGTAGGTTTTATACCTCACAGGGAGGCAAAGGACAATACTGTCCGCAACATGCATCTAATCTGGCATGCGAAGGTCGAGGGAATTCCCGCTGTGTGGTTATCCACGGATGCAGAAAAGGCCTTCGACCATGTGAGTTGGTCGTTCCTTAAGCTGACACTGCAGACATTCGGACTGGGGGACACCAGTATTCAGGTCCCAGTGCTAGAATATAACTGAATGGTATCCTTTCGCAGCCCTTTCAGATATCTAACGGTACACAACAGGGATGTCCCCTCTCACCCCTACTATTTGTTTGCTTGCTAGAAACATTAGCTGCCAAAATCAGACTCAATAAAGATATTGTGGGGATAGTTGTTGGAGAAAGGGAGTATAAACTCTCCCTGTTCGCTGATGATATCCTGTTCTCTCTCACCCGCCCTGATATGTCCATGCCTCCTTTGATGAAGGAATTTAAGGTTTTCAATAAACTTACAAATTTTTTAATCAATCATACTAAATCCGAGATTCTTGGAGTTTCCATCTCTAAACAGTTGGAACTCCAAATTTCACAAATTTGCCCTTTTAGGTGGCGTGTGAACTCTATACAATATTTAGGCATCCAGTTGGCAGAAGATATTGATATGACATATAAACTAAATTACATACCGATTCGTAGAGCCTTGGTTAGAGATCTTTCCTCATGGAACTCTAAACGCTTGACATGGTTAGGGAGGTTTAACACCATCAAAATGAACGCCTTCCCCAGATTGTTATACATCCTGCAGACCCTCCCAATTCCCCTCCCGTATAAATATACTTTACAGATGCAGAAAAATGTAGAGAGAAGAAATGGATATACCTGAGCACTCAAGTGAAACTATTGAGAATAATTCTCTTATGTGAATGGATGTGCAGGACTGGGGTATTTTAATTAAAACATAACTTTTAATAATGATAAAATAAAAATATGTATAATAGTGACAAACATTCACTCAATGCGGTGTATATAAAACCAATTAAAATAAAAGATGAATACTGAAGTGCCAAGTATTGGCCATACAAAGTATGTCTAGTGGGTAGTTCAGGATCAGAAAGTGCTTAAGGGTGCTTTGCAATAACACAAATACTAATCAAAAAAGGAAGATAAACTTACACAAAATGATCTGCTAAGTGCAATGCTCAACCGCTGTTAGCATATATTAAAGTCACTCACTCTGTATTATAGTACACAATTAAGTTAAACCGTCATACCTATCAGTGTACAAGTCAGTGAAATGAGTCAATATAAAAGTTCAAATCTCAGCGAAGGAGTGTTATAACGGTGACTAGAAAGCTAACATCCATATGTTGCTATTAGAAAATTCTACCCACAAATGAGGTGTGTGAGTTGGGTAAGTCTGGCAAGGAAGTACCACAATATGCTCACGGATTGCACGAGAAACTAATCTATAAAAGAGGATTGACCTCACACAAGAATTAACTGGCTGGTGCAGTACTGGAGCGGTACTATGACTTGTCAGAATCCCATACTATATATTACACATAAATGTTGGATAGTTGTTACCGTAATAAAGTCTAGTGTAAAAGCCAAATGAAAGGCTTGTTAACTTAGAAGAGGTACTTAATAATCAGCGTCCATTAAACCAATGTGTAAAATTCAGACAATTTGACACACACACACAATAAGACTATCAGCATTCATCTGGAGCGCCTGATGCGCATTTCGCCACGTCCGTGGCTTTCTCAAAGGCTAACCTTTGAGAAAGCCACGGACGTGGCGAAATGGTTTAATGGACGCTGATTATTAAGTACCTCTTCTAAGTTAACAAGCCTATCATTTGGCTTTTACACTAGACTTTATTACGGTAACAACTATCCAACATTTATGTGTAATATATAGTATGGGATTCTGATAAGTCATAGTACTGCTCCAGTACTGCACCAGCCAGTTAATTCTTGTGTGAGGTCAATCCTCTTTTATAGATTAGTTTCTCGTGCAATCCGTGAGCATATTGTGGTACTTCCTTGCCAGACTTACCCAACTCACACACCTCATTTGTGGGTAGAATTTTCTAATAGCAACATATGGATGTTAGCTTTCTAGTCACCGTTATAACACTCCTTCGCTGAGATTTGAACTTTTATATTGACTCATTTCACTGACTTGTACACTGATAGGTATGACGGTTTAACTTAATTGTGTACTATAATACAGAGTGAGTGACTTTAATATATGCTAACAGTGGTTGAGCATTGCTCTTAGCAGATAATTTTGTGGAAGTTTATCTTCCTTTTTTGATTAGTATTTGTGTTATTGCAAAGCACCCTTAAGCACTTTCTGATCCTGAACTACCCACTAGACATACTTTGTATGGCCAATACTTGGCACTTCAGTATTCATCTTTTATTTTAATTGGTTTTATATACACCACATTGAGTGAATGTTTGTCACTATTATACATATTTTTATTTTATCATTATTAAAAGTTATGTTTTAATTAAAATACCCCAGTCCTGCACATCCATTCACATAAGAGAATTATTCTCAATAGTTCCACTTGAGTGCTCAGGTATATCCATTTCTTCTCTCTACATTTTTCTATGTTTATACAGGATATTGAGCACCCCCCACCTCCATTATTGTGATTAAAAGGAAAAACTATTTTTCCTCCCTAAGCATAGGGTCTAATTGTGTTGGGGAATTAATTTGTATAAGAAAATACAATAGTATTTCTCTCCTATAATTTCTAAAAAAAATACTTTACAGATGCAACAGATCTTCCATTCCTTTATTTGGAAGGGTAAGCAACCTAGAATCAATAAAAACATAATGATGCGGTCAAGGGACCAAGGGGGGCTGGGAGTTCCAAACATAGATTTATATAGAACTGCGGTTTTCATTCAGCGAATATTAGACTGGAAGATTCATAAATAACAGAAAAGATGGATTGAGTTGGAGGAGAGCCTAAACGTAGGGGTAGCATTATCAGCTCTTTGCTGGCATCCTAACTTTAATTCTATAACCAAAACCATCGTTAACCCCATAACTAAAGAGACGATAGGACAGTGGAATGTAGCAAATAGACAAAACCCATGATTCTCCTCCAGTCCTTCTCCGCTGACCTCCCTGATTCATAACAATGAATTTTCTGTGACAGATTTGGGGGGAACACTTGAAAGAGACAATACCGTCGTGGAACTAGACATACACCAAGTGACTAGCCATGAACAGATACAGCCCCAATCACAACTACTGGAACAGGGACTTACATGGTTTCATAATTGGTTTAACTACAGACGGTTGCACCATTACATAAAGACTCATAAACATAGCAATAACATGCTAAGACCTCTCACAAACTTGGAGAAATTATTTGCAACTAATCACCCTAGGAGACACACGTTATCTAGGATATACGCCATTCTGACCCCCCCCCCCCCCCGGTAATCTACCCACCTCAATGGAGTCTTGGGAAAAAGAGCTGGGAGTTATAATCCTCCCTCACACAGCAGTGGATATATTTTGAAATACAAAATCCTCCTCCTCGTTTCGGCCTACATAGTTGAGCTAAATTACAAGATACTGCATAACTGGTACCTTACCCCCAGACGCTTACATAGATTGTACCCTACAATCTCAGACAGATGCTGGAGATGTGGGCACGTGGGTAGTGGTATGGTGCACATGTGGTGGTGGTGCAATAAAATAAACCAGTTGTGGAGAGACAGTATTGGGGAGATGGAGACTGCTCTTGACTGCATTTTGCCTTTAGATCCACTAATTTTCCTACTTAATAAATTTAGAAAATTGCCCCCCAAAGCACATCAAATATTACTTAGAATTATGGTAAACAGCGTAAAGTCCATCATAGCTAAACAGTGGAAATCACACACGCTTCCAGATTTACAAATGTGGAGAAGCAGGGTATCAGAGCTAATTGAACTTGAGGAGTACAGTTCTTATAAGAACAACACCAGAGAACTTCATATAGAAGCCCAAGTCATTTGGGATCAGTATTTACTAAACAGACGGGAGAGGCTAGAAACAGACTTGAGATCCAGAGCGGACATATAGCAGTAGAGGTAGCCTATTGTGTATTATTTTCTGAAAGAGTTGGAATTGTTAGACTGTAACAAACCGAATATATGCTTTAACTTGTTTTTATTTGGTTAAATTGTACTGTAGCTTACCTGCAAAAATAAGCAACCCCTCTGGGGCATGACATAACAACTTACTTTTTCAAGGTTAAATTTGAGAATTATATCTGAATAAGTGTGACATGTAATCCACATGTAATCCACATGTAATCCACATGTAATCCACATGTAATCCACATGTAATCCACATGTAATCCACATGACTAACTCTCAATAAAAAAGAAGTTGGATTAAAAAGAAGCAGAGAATTCTGGGTAAGATAAGCAAATCAAATATACATCAGAAGCAGAAGCAAATATTTGCATATCTAATTTGCATATTGTACAGTGAGATCTCTGGTTCACTTTCTTTCATAATTGAGAGTATGACATTTTAAGCATATTTCTAATTTACCCCTAATATCAATTTCCTTCGTTCTCTTGGTATCTTTATTTGAAAAAGTAGGAATGTAAAGGCCCATTTTTGGTTCAACACCCTAAATAGCACTTGCAGATTGGTAGCTGCATTTAGCCACCAATCGTCAAGCACTACCCAGGTGCTAAACCAAAGATGGGCCTGCTTGTAATTTTACATTCCTGCATTTTCAAATAAAGATACCAAGAGAACAAAAAAATTTATAGTAGGAGTAAATTAGTAAATTGCTTAAAATTGTATGATCTATCTGAATTATGAAAGAAAAAATGTGAGTTTCATATCCCTTTATGTTGCACCACACAGTTTGCTCTCTTCAATTTTTCTAAACAAGTATATTGTAGGTAATAAATACGTTTTTCTTATAATCTCAGAAAAGATAATGTTTGCATGGTCACCATTTATTGGAGAATAGCAGCAACTTATACTCAAAATATATGATAGTTGTTTCCTGAGCGATAATGTGAGCACTGACTACTGGAGAGAGGCGGCAACTATGATATTTTAAATAGTAGTCCAGATCAAGACAAACTCAAGAGCGCAAGAAAAATAAAATAAAAGTTTGGTAGTACTTACTCCTATTCCATACACATATACACATATACACTTATACATACATGCGCACATATACTCACAAGTACACACATACATACATGCGCACATATACACACAAGTACACACATACATACATGCGCACATATACACACAAGTACACACATACATACATGCGCACATATACTCACAAGTACACACATACATACATGCGCACATATACACATAAGTACACACATACATACATGCACACATATACACACAAGTACACACATACATACATGCGCACATATACACACAAGTACACACATACATACATGCGCACATATACACACAAGTACACACATACATACATGCGCACATATACACACAAGTACACACATACATACATACATGCACACATACACACAAATACACATATACATACATGCGCACATATACACACAAATACACATATACATACATGCGCACATATACTCACAAGTACACACATACATACATGCGCACATATACACACAAGTACACACATACATACATACATGCACACATACACACAAATACACATATACATACATGCGCACATATACACACAAATACACATATACATACATGCGCACATATACTCACAAGTACACACATACATACATGCGCACATATACACAAGTACACACATACATACATGCGCACATATACACACAAGTACACACATACATACATGCGCACATATACACACAAGTACACACATACATA